>NW_010972664.1:1199040-1245223 GCF_000737465.1 Haliaeetus leucocephalus
GTTTGGGCGGGGCGCTGCCGTTTGCTACGGGTGGCGGGGGAGGAGGGGAGAAACATTTTTGGGTTGTCGGTTGTTTGCTGGCTTTTCTCGTTTGGGTCTGTTCTGGGGTGGGGTTTTTTTGGTTGGTTGGTTGGTTTGGTTTGGTTTGTTGGGGTTGGGTTTTTTTTATTATTTTTTGGTTTTGGTTCCTCCCCCCCGCCCCGTGGCTGAGTTGCTTTTCACACTACGCTCTTTTTAAAATCCTTTTAAAAGTACCGTACAGTTTGGGGTTTGCCTCTTGGTCAAACTTTAAGCTTCGCAAAACCATCAAAACCTTCTTACCAAAGCGAAGAAAATTAGCAGCTTTAATTATTTTTAAAATATTCTGTCTACAAAAAGGCCGTGCTAGACTCTATGGACTCTGCAACATTGGTTCTCTGAGAACTTCACCTATTATATACACTAGAGTTAAACTTCACAAAATAGTTCCCACTGCTGTAGTAGTTTGAAATATTGAAAAGAAAAATCTAGGAAATAAAATCATTATAATGTGTTTATACACACACACACAGAGTACACAGCTTCCAAAGTTCTTAGTCCTCATGTGTAGTATGTTCACTTACTGGAATTAATGCTCTTTATCGTGTTGACTGCTTGCAGGGGACAGTCCTGAAATATTCCTGCATGCCAGGTACCTATAACAATATTGTTAAATGTGGATTCACTGCAAGTCTAAGCCACTCTATTAGAGTTACCTTCCTGTATACCTCAGGACAACACACCCACTCATAACCACAGACTTACTACTTCAGTCTGTATGAAATTTTGCTAAGAAATATCAACAAAAATACTAGTCTGAAATAGTGAGAATTAGAATGCAAAATTTAAAAACATGTGATATGAGTAAAAAGAAACACAGCAATGATACTCCACTAGGAAATATGTGCAAAGTTGGGAGAGAGAATCATTCCTGTAATCCAAACATGAAACACAGAAGATGAGCTCATACTGTGGACATGACACAGTCCGGGGAGATTTTTCTTTGGTTAAATATTCAGAAAGCACAAAGTCACATTTTTTTCCTTCAAAGCTTAGCACAATACACTACATTTCTTTAACATTTGCACCATCTTTCAGAGAGCACAACTCTTTTTTTTTTGCCCAGAATATCAAAGTTTTTATTTCATGAATGAATTTCAAGACTTATGCATTGTGTGACACTAAAGACAACACCATAAACAGGGAAAAAAAATGATTAATGTAAATAAATCAAAGTCATTCTGTCCTTCTCTGGCCATCTGTCTCCCCATAAATACACATGCAAAAAATAGCATTTGCTAAAAGCAGCTATTTTAAAAGTCTATCACATTATTGTTCCAAGTAAAAACAAAACAAAACAAAACAAAAAAAACCAAACAAGAGCAGAAAATGCTAACAGTATCATCTTACCTGCCTTTTAAGCAAAAGTATGAAAAACACAGCACACAAGAAAGCCTGCAAGCTGACAAAGACTCTGGATTAGTTACAGCGATTGACCCAGTGAAAATTAATCAGACTCACTTTTTCTTTAAATGAAACAGATTACTCCCCTACATATTGACACATCAAAAAATATGATTACACCTCAACTTGAAATTACAGTGCATACCATACACCTCTATGTTCTTAGAAGGTTTGCTCATCAAAGCACTTGTTCAACAAGAAGTATTTTTTATGATCCTGTAAATATTGTGCTACTTTTGAACTGAGAAAGGTAAATGCGCCTTATGTTAAGCTGCTTTGCATAGACTAACTTTATGAGGTCTCTAGTAGCTGATGAGTAAGAGCCGCATTTTTTTAACCTCCATTAGTAGTGAAAAGTTTTGAATTAGATGCCTCACTAGAAGTCTTGAACTTCCTAAAACTTAAGTATGAAACTAAAGTTAATTAGCAGCTCCACAAACTGGACAGGAGTTTATCAAGGTGACCCTACACACATTCATATGTGTAAGATCAGTACCTAAAAGACAGGTTTTTTAAAGTAACATAATGCAAAATCTTTGGTATGTCTCTGTTCTGAATATCTGTGAGCAGTAGGATGCAATGAAGGATACATTTACATTTTTATACGGGAGGAAATTCTATAATAAATGATAATGACAGTACCACAAACAGAATACTCTTTTCACAGTTTGTATGAATTCGACAACAAAGCAAGCCAAAACCATGACCAAAGAATGTAATGGGATTAATCCAAGATTGTCTTGATTGATCCTTTCCATAAGTACAGTGAAACCACATTCACTTAAGAGCATTCAAGAGGATAATGAGTATGCAGGTATTACCTAACTTCAGCGTCAGCTTTGGGCTGACAATATCAAACAACCATGCAGAATACTGGACACAAATTAAACTAAGATAAAGATTAAAAGCTTCTGTCGCTTACAGAAGGACCACCAAGAGACTACCTATGTTTCAACTTTTGTTTATATAAGCAGGACAGATAAAGATAGCTGTAAACTTGAGACTACTTCAGTACACCAGGGATACACTTCTTAGCATATACTTATACTCTAGATACAGCCATTTCCAAAGGTGATGTGGGTTATATTTTTGCCTACAAAGTCTGGGGCCAGAAGAGAGATGTTTTTATTTATCAAACAAAATGTGGTAGGACTATTTGTAAGTGGTTCAAATATATTTAAGAAATAAGGAAGTGCACTTAGTACCTACTCCAGTATCTGGCCATTGTTTAAATAACACACAACTAAAAAACATTAACTGTTAATAATCAAGGAAAGTTAGAAACTTTACTTAAGGAGCTATGGACCATAAGTTAATCTTATCTTAATCAACTCCGTAGGACAAAGAAGGAAACAAAGGCAAATAGGTAACAAACAAAACATACTGCCTATCACTGGCAGGTCAGGCATGTTCCATACAGAACAGAAAAAATACTAATATAAAGTTTTTCCTAGGAAAAAATCTCCTGTTTCTAGATCACAGTCATTACTGTTACGTTTGTTGTGTTGTATATTTATGTTATTGGGGGTTTTGGGGTGCTTAGTTTTAACCTAAAAGTAATCTGTTCCCATCATATATTCCCGACAGTTCAAGTTTATATTTTCTAATTGAAGATATACACAGAGAAACTGTCAGAGTGTGCAGGGACAGGACTGGGAAAACCAAAACCTGCCTGAAGTTGAATCTGGTGAGGAATGTGAGGGGCAACAAGAAGGGCCCCTACAGATATTTCAGCAGCAAAAGAAAGACAAGGGAAAATGTGGGCCCGCTACGGAAATGGAGTGGGGGACATGGTGACAGGGGACATGGAAAACACCAAGGTGCTCAATGCCTTCTTCATCTCTGTCTTTACTGGTAAGACAGGAATCCCAGGCCCCAGAGACATGAAGGGAAATCTGGAGCAAGAAAGTCTTAGCTTCAGTGGGGAAGGATCAGGTTCAAGAAAATTTAGATGAACTGAAGTAGACATAAACAAGTCCCTGGGACCTGACAGGATCTACCCATGAGTGCAGATGTCCCTGCAAGGCCACTCTCAGTGGTCTCTGATAGGTTAGTGGTGACTGGGACAGGTTCCTGAGGACTGGAAGAAAGCAAATGTCACCCTCATCTTCAAGAAGGGCTAGAAAGAGGATCCAGGGAACTACAGGCCAGTCAGCCTTACCTCAGCCCCTGGGAAGATGTTGGGACAAATCCTCCAGGAAAACATTCCAAACATATTAAAGACGAGGAAATGGTGGGAGTAGTCAGCATAGGGACTGCAAAGGGAAAATCATGCTGCACCAACCCAAGAGCCTTCTCTAACAAAATGAGCAGTGAACATTTACCTTGATTTTAGACATTTCACGTGGCCTCCCATAACATCCTCATAGACGAAGTAATGAAATATGGACTAGATAAGTGGACAGCAAGGTGGACTGAAAACTGGCTGAACTGCCAGGCTCAAAGGATTGTGATGAGCACAGAGTTCAGCTGGAGGCCAAGCCCTGGTGGTCTACGCCTGGGGTTGATACCAAGGTTAATATTTTTTTAATCATCTTCCTCAATGACACAGGTGATGAGACAGAACGCACACTCAGTGAGGTTGCTGATGACGCAAAACTGGGAGGAGACATTGATATGCCAAAGAGTTGTGGCATTCAGGGGCACTTCAACAGGCCAGAGAAATGGGCCAACAGGAACCTCATGAAGTTCAACACTGGGAAATACGAAGTCCCGAACCTGGGGAGGCATAACTCCAGACACCAATACACGCATGGACACCAAGCTGATCATGAGCCAGCAATGTGCCTTTGCAACACATTGACAACCTGGGTTGCATTAGAATAAGCATTGCTAGCAGGTCGAGAGAGGTGATCCTTCCCCTCTGCAAAGCCCTAGTGAGACACACCTGGAATGCTGGGTCCCAAGCTAGGCTCCCCAGTACAAGAGACATGGACATACTGGAGTGAGTCCAGCAAAGGACCACAAAGATGATTAAGGGACTGGAGCACCTCTCATATGAGCAGAGGCTGAGAGAGCTGGAACTGTTCATCCTGGAGTAGAGAAGGCTCAGGGACATCTTATTGACATGTATAAATACCTGATGGGAGAAGTAAAGAAGACAGAACCAAAGTCTTCTTGATGAGAGTTAATGGGCACAAGCTGAAATACAGGAAATTTCATTTAACGTAAGAAACCACTTTATTATTGTGAGGGTGGTTGAACACTGGAACAGGCTGCCCACAAAGGTTGTGGAGTCTCCATCCCTGGAAAAAATCAAAACCCAACTGGACATGGACCTGAACAACCTGCTCTGGCTAACCCTGCTCTGAGCAGGGAGTTGGACAAGGTGATCTCCAGACACCCCTTCCCTCCTCAGCCAATCTCTCAGTCTGTACGTTAGGCACTATGCTAAACTTCATGGTAAAACAAAACACAGTTGCATGTTTACTGTTTTCCACTACCAGAACTATTTCTATTAAATTATCCAGGCTGGACAAAAAAAGAAATCAAAACCAATTTGGAGTTAGACAAGTGGATACATAGCTACAACAGAAAGCTGTAAAGTGAAGACAGACATGGCTTATCCATTGAAAAAAAAAATATATATAAGGAAAGTAGAATTCTGATCTGAATCACATACTGGAGCAAATCCATCAGAGGCCACCAAGCTGCTGAAAGGCTGGAGCCCAGGACGTAGGAGGAGAGGCTGAGGGAGCTGGGCCTCTTCAGCCCACAGAAGAGAAGGCTCAGGGGAGATCATATTACTGTCTACAACTGCCTGACCAGAGGATATGGAGAAGATGGAGCCCGACTGTTCTTGGAGCTTCACAGTGGAATGACAAAAGGCAACAAACATAAGTTGGAACATGGGAAATTCTGATTAGATATAAGGACTTTTATTTATTTGTTTGTTTGTTTGTTTTACCATGAGAGCGGTCAAACACTGGCACAGAGTGACTAGACAGGCTGTGGAATCTCCTCATGGAGGAATTCAAGACATGACTGGACACAGCTCTGAGCAACCAGATCTAATTAGATCTGTTTTGAGTAAGTCGTTGGACTAGAGACCTTTGGAGGTCCCTTCCAGCCTCATTTATACTGTGATACTGTGATCACCATGATTGCAGAAAGACCAAGTATGTAACTCGTAGGCGACTTTCCAAGCATAATTATGTGGAGTACACACAGGAGCTTGTAACTGCTTTGTTCTTGATGAAACTTAAAAGAATAAAAAAATGCACGTCATAAAAGATGATGAATGTCTCCTCTTTCAAACTGGTTACTGAGAATCACCTCTGCAAAACTATCCCCAAGAAGTTACCTTTGTCATCAAAGACTGGTTTGGAAGATTTACATAACCGACACTTACTTTACATTTATTCTATTAAGTACATAACAAATCACACAAATACAATGGCAAGCTTTTAGCTTCTGAAATCACTTGCCATTTATACCTTTGATTGTTACACTGTCAAGACAGCATTTTTTTCCTCATGGATATTTGTACAGAACCAAGTGTTATCTAACTCCCGTTGAAGGTTCTTGGATGTACTACAAGATAAATCAGTAATATTAAGAGAACCTACACCAACAAAGCAAAACAAAATAAACCAAAACAAAAAAGGTATTAATGCCAGAGGAGAATCATGAAAATATTTAGCAGACATATGTGTGTGTGTTTGGTAGTGGCATGGGGAGGGGCAGAAGATGAAGCTGGTCATTGGACTATACTTCTAACTATTGTTCTGAGTAAGCATGCCACACCCAGGAGGTACAACCCTGTGCTGGCCACCATTACTAATAGCAGAACCCAAAGGGCAAGGGGACATGCTGGGCAGACATTTGAAATCAGCTCAGCTGTTGATGTGCTATGGCTCTGTTGATATGTATGCCAATGCAAGAAAAGCCTTCCTCCCTTCAGCCTTGGCACTATATAAACAGAGTTTCCCTTCTCCCACAAGCATGCTAGGAAGCCTGCACAGCACTGTGTTGGGTGGATAATACACTGGCGTCCTTTGCCCTTAACCAATTCCACAGTACAGACATGCCCTGCATCCCCAGGATTTAGACCTCAGATTAACATCTAGCTCTGGCTGGACATGCTTGGGCCTCCTCCCCTCAGACCAGACCCAGGGTTACTGTCTCCATAAGTACCTCAACTGGTTCCACTTAGATTCAGGTTTGCTCCCACTGGGACTGATGACAGAGCAGTCAGTGACCAGAACAAATGCCTCAGAGTGCTCTGCTATTTGTTCACAGGGGAAAAAAATTGCAACAAACAGGTCTGAAAATAGATTCACATGCTTCCCTATTTTTCCTTGAAGTTCACCATTCCTTGAATCCTCTTATAGACCCCTTGACTCTTCCAGGTCCTTTCCCTAAACAAGTATTGGCAATCAACGCTCCCACACACACAAGGAATTTTTAACTGTTTACTGATCCTTTGTGCTCTAGATGACAGCTAGGCAGAAGTGCTATATCTTTTTACATTGGATTCTAGATGCTGTATGAACTGTTACTTTGGTACTACTATCATGCGCTTTCTCCAACAAATTCAAGGGCCAAAACCACATAAAAAATAAAAAAGTAACCAATTATATAACAAAACATTTTTTGGTAGAAATTACCCTAAAAGGAAATTAAACTACAGACTTCCAAAGTAGTTTTCATACTACATTCTAATTGGCATAAATGGAACCAGCACTTCTTGGCACTGTGTTTGATGACATATAAATGTATTAGAAAAGATTTCCCTGCCCTAAAGACTTCATATATTTTTTAGCTACCCAAGAAACCTCTAAATCAGTGGTTTAATTCACTGGCTAGTGTTTGAGAGAGTTCCTATGAGCTATAGGATTTAAGTTAATTTTCTTCAGGGCATGAGTTTTAGGTTACATTTTTTGTTTGAGAGAAATACATTCCAAATGTCATCCATGTGCTTTCCTCTGCCTAGCAATGCCTTGCAGGAGTCATCCTGCACATCTTTTACTAGGGAGTTAAGATGGGCATCTTCATTCTTTCCTACTGGGCTTCTCCTCCAAAAGACTAATTTCCAGCCTTCCTTGTTTGCTTTCTGCTGAGCTTGTAATCCCAGGCTACTTCTCTAGGAAATTGTGTGTTTCAGCCTATCTCTAATATCTCAGAAGCCTGCTTTGAAAGGGCCAGCTTGTCATGAAAAAGATCCAAAGATAAACTGGGTAGCCAGAGGCTTTATATACAAGCACCCAAAGGAGAAGGTAAGATTTTTATTCTTAAAAATCAACTGAAAGCATCTACTATCTATGGAAGTTTAGTATTCTTTTTAGGATACTTTTGTGAAGTTTTCTGATTTGATTCATTTCACTGTAAACCTCTAATATGGTCCCTTACTCATACTGCTAATTTATGCAGTAACAGATGTGAATAAATCAACTGTAATCACTTACGCAACCAATTTTGCTGTTGCCTATCTGCTATCCTTTCTATTCTATCTTTTGCTCATCCTTTCATTTAGGCATAAGTTCAACAAATAGTTGAAGGTTCTGAACCTTGTTTCTTCAATTGTCCCCTAACTTGTACAGTGGGTACACTGGAGAGATTGCTGAACCAGTGTCAGAGTTGACCATTAGTATGCTCAGGCCAAAAGGTGGATATGAAAAATGCCAGTGTCTCTGAAGTCTTCAGAAACCCACTGAAACCTAAAAGAGACCAACTGAGCCCATGCGAGACCTACTGAAATGTGAAATAAAAAAGGACTTTTATGCAGCACTGGAGCAGACTCCCTTCAAAATCCAGCAACTACTTTTCCTTCAGTGAATTCCAAATGGATCTGAAACACAGTGAGGAATGATCTGTACTTCTCATTATTGCTTTTTAGTTGTTCAAACTTCAGTGTATTGAAGCTGTACTACTTTCTTCCAATGTTGTAATCAATTATCACCACCGCAAAGCAAAAATATACACTTAATGTGTGCTATAATTACAATTAATTATGTGCTATAATTACAATTAATTCTGTAGAAAACTATCTGATTTTTGTAATCAGAGTAACTGTAATAAATAGAAATTTCTCTTTCTAAGGGCAACCTTAAGTTGATGCACTCTTGTACTTGTCAAGTTCTTAAACACACCTCCAGTTCTGGGCCCACTTTCCATGTATAAATATCTCTCAAAGGATACCAACCTAATTAACCTCCTTCTGTGTCTAGTTTGCACTCAAGTCAGACCCAGAAGCACAGTCACTGAGAGCACAGGAAAGATACAGTCTACCTGCTTTTGGTTTGGGGCTTCTCTACCAAACTCCAAATATCCCTGAAGCAACTCCTGATTGAAGCAGCAAATAATAGTCTGTTCAGTCCTAAGTTGGTGTTTATTCAATGTGGGAAGAATACAAACTCTTCAGCTGTGA
Organism: Haliaeetus leucocephalus; assembly: GCF_000737465.1. Taxonomy (NCBI): domain Eukaryota; kingdom Metazoa; phylum Chordata; class Aves; order Accipitriformes; family Accipitridae; genus Haliaeetus; species Haliaeetus leucocephalus. Next base: position 1,207,892 of record NW_010972664.1, read on the forward strand.
AGGTCTAGAGCTTTCTACTGAGCATGTAAAGACTGAAGCATTCTGAAAGCTTGCAACCTGGACAAATTTGAGCAGTTTTTGTAGTACTATAAAAGGCACTTTCCCTTCTGCCCTGCTACATTAATTGAAGGGCAAGAGACACTTTCTGGAAGAGGTTGCCTGAATATTAGTGGAAGGAAGGGTTTCCTCTAAATTTTTGAATTCTTTTGGAAGAAAGGTAAAGAGAAGAGTGAAGAAGATGGATAATTTTAACTTAAAAAATTATAGTTTGCCAGAAATTGATTGCAAGCAGGATCTTAAAGTGGAAAATGCCAGACATCATGCATAGACAACACTTGCCAGCCTGAAGGCAAAACCACTGTAAACCTGGACGATACAAAACAGGAGTTCTAAGCAACCATATACTGAATAGTTTAAAACATTAAATATGTTAAAAAATAGAAATCTATACAACAGAAGGCCTATGTACAAAGTCCAAAGAATATCAGTGAGGTCAATGGGAGCTGAAGAGTCTCTACAGCTTTTAGCAGCAAGCGCGTAGTTGTAAGTGTGGAAGTGTTTAAAAACTGTGCTTTACTTTATGTGACTTTTAAAAAAAATAGTTCTTTCAGGTGTATACAGAGTTAAAGCATGAAAGTCCCAGGCAAAGAAACTAGAATTGCACTTCCTTCACCCAGGTCATCAGCTTCACACTAACTGAGTAATAACAACACAGTAATGCAGCTACCCCTTACCATTCAAGCTGTAGACTTAGTGTTTAAACGGTGACTTGTTTTTCCAGATACGCAGTGTAAAATCCCTAAAGACCTAGAAAAGGAAGGCAATAAAAGGCAGTTAGAAAAGCATGTGTTTTACTAAGTTTGACTGGAGGTCTGTTAATTTTGTATGATTTCTGTTTTGAGATATAGCTGAAACACATCAGTGGGAGGCTAATTTAAATGATGTTGGAATTCAGGCCTTCTGAATTTTCAACACTATTGTGCCCATAAAATCTAACTTGGCAACATTAAATCATTAAGTCACATGCCAAATGTTGTGTTCATAGCCACCTTCAAGTCCTTGGGCTCAACTCACCTGACTGTGTTGTTTAGGAATAAGGCATTTCCACATTGCTTCTATATCCCTCTTTTTGAGAAGACACTGATAATACGCCTTTGCATTTATTTATTTCTTATAGCACAGATAGTTCTAAGTAGATAGTTCTACTAGAGCACAATTAATTTGAACATATTCCCATAAAATATCCCATACCTACTTAGACAATTAACACACAAACTCCTCATATTTCTCTGTGTAAACTTACATGTCAAAGTAGGTGAGATGTGCTACGCCAAAATTAATAGCAGTTATGACAGGTTAGAGAAAAAACAACATTCTCCTCAGTGCAAAAAAATAGTTTTGAAAGTCCATGTTATTTAAGGTTTTGCCTAATTTAATATTGAAAAATTCCTTAACTTATTACTTTACACTAAGGAGAACAATACTTACATTATCACTTGAAATCATGATTAAGGTTGTCTCTGTTACAGATTCTATTATTAAATCTCTTTAGTTACAACATAAATAAATTGGCCTACGATCTTTCTATAACACATCAGAGCATCTCTTTCAACCACATCATAGTCTAAGCTAATGAGTCTTGCAGAATGCAGAGAAATCAGACTCCAGAATAAGAAGCTACAATATAACCACTTTTCCTCGAGTACCTTAAAAAATAAAACTCTTTGTTTGGGGACACATTCAGCAGCTAAGCTGGCACTAGGGGCATCCAACAGGCCAAAGAGGAAGAAAACTCAAAAGTGAGAAAAATATTTATAATTCTGATGGAAAACATTGTACAAACCCAGTGCTTCTGTTTGTTTTTTTTAAACTGGGGGTATATTTCAAGTAATCTGTAAGAGATTTTAAACAACAATCTCGACCTTTAATATTGCTAGAAACATAAAAGATTATTAAAGCAATAACTGTAAGATCTAACATTGGAAAATATTCTATGTACTTCTTAAATCACCATTTTACTTATGATATTCACCAGATGTTATTCCCACTAAATAAGAAGCTATGTATAACCAATAACTAAAGCCAAATAAATTGAAGAAGAATTAAATATAAATAGCATCCCTTTCAATATAGCTATAGTACTTCTTATGTAGCTATAGTACTTATAGATAGCATTTAGTTATAAGGAAAAGGAAGACACACACACCAACACACATGCACACAAATGCCAGAGTCCTTAAGAAATCATCACAGCATGATCGCCGCTTACGTATGTTCCCTTGTGGAGTTCTAACACTACATATAATGGAGACTGTGGAGTGGAAATATCAGCAAAGATCAGCCATTGTAAATCTTCTGCAAGCACTGGAACTGACACAGCTAATTAAACTGGTTCATATAAGAAACAGGCAAGTCCATAAACACAGTAGAAAGACAAGTAATTCAGGTAGTTAATTTGCATAACAAAAAGCAGGTCCATAAAGTTGTTTCCAATTCAAGGCTGCCCTTAAGAAGTGCAGTCTCCTTAAAAGGGAGCATGTAGAGGCAGTAAGGGTCATCAGCTCAGCATTAGACAGTACATGACATGGGCATGAATCAACTATCTGCTCCCAAAGAGAAGCAGGCTAGAAGTTTGTGGAAGGGGCAGAAGAGGTCCTCTTGTCTCTGCTCAGGTCTCTCTCTACCAGTTCCTGCCTCCTACCATTCCTGAATATATCAAAAAGAAAACAAGATCCACTACAAGAAATCCACAGCAAAGGTCCCAAAGCAAGCTATTCATTTCTCACCTTTATATTATTGCTTTTGAGAATTCAAAATATACAAGCTTAGTAAGAGACACATGAATAAAAATCCGCTGTCTTGAATTTCAAAGTGTCAGCTGTTGAAGGAGTTACTTCACAAGAAGGTGGAGCTTTTTGGTTTATTTGTTCAATTAAATGAAATGGTATTGTCTCCTGCATATTTTACTTAAGTATTCACACTGCAAAGACTTATTCTTCCATCCTGTCCCAAAGTAAAGTGAAAAGTAATTTTATTTTCACATTGGTTTCAGTACTGGAACTAGCAAGACTCCTGGCATTACTCCTTATTACAGGCTTTGCCTTTCTTCAAAGACAGCTTTGTTAATATTATTTCAATAGGAACCACTGGAGTGATTTTCTGAGCAAGCAAAAGTTTAAAACAGTTTCAGGAGAGTCTCAGGGTACTTACTGGGAGAAGAGTGGGAAGGAATACAAATCAAAGAAACAAATGGCCCAGGTAGATGACCTGCAGAGTATTTTACTGAAGGCACAAACACGAACTAGACTCAAAAAGAAAACAAAAATGTAAGGTTTGGGTAGAACTGGATTTTGTCAGGATGTTTTCATGTTGAGCTTGGAGAATAGGAACAGGACGATGGGTGGAGATGTAGGCAGTTCTGCCATACACACAACTTTCAGTTTCATTCTGATTTATATACTGTACTTATAACACAATATAAACTCTTTGCATTCAGCCCCATTTTCACCAAAAAAATGGTGTCCAAAAAAACAGCTGCTTTAGTTTTCCACAGCTCTTCCCTGTCAACAGCTAAGCCAGCTGTGAATGCTGTTCGATGCTTTCAGAAGGCAGAGGAAGGAGGAGAAAGAAAACATGACACCCCTGTGCTCCGACTGGAAAGTTTCACTACTGTCTTGGGCATTGTGTTTCCTGAGTGCCAACTTGGGTTGCATAAGCAATCCCTGTAGCCAGCCATCCCGCCCTTCCCTATCAACCTGGGAGGAACAGATGGAGCAAAACCAGGTCTTCTGCAGGGGTTTGAGTGACAAGTTACTGCATTTCCAGTTTTAAAAAAGTATACAAATGTCAAAAAGAAATCTAATTAAATGTGCTTGTTCATAAATGCATGCTGAAGTGAAAAGGAGAAAAAAATGTTGCCAGTGGCAAAGGAAGGTATACAAATAACATTTAAATACAGAAAGTCTCCGTATACTGTGAAATATTATATATAATTAAAAAATATAGAAAAAAAATTAACACTGTAATTGCTTACAGGCCCATCTCACTGGAGATACGGGTTTTTTTCCCCAAGTATTTAAATATTATTTTCAATATTTGCCCTAGCTGCAACTTTAGAAAGCATAATCCAAAAGATTCAAAGTAGCTACTGATGCAGAAGGACTGCAAAAAGTAAAAAAATTCTAGTCAGGCATAAAGTGCAAATCTTTATTTTAATAATTTCTACAAATGAGAAACCATTTTGGGAGGTAAAGGATGGATACTGTGTTTCCATAGCTGGTTTGGACTCAATAGCTCAAATAAATAACTTGCTGAGGGACACGTCTACTTGCAAAATGAAAAAAATATAGATGAATAGAAACTTGTTTCATCATTAACAAAATACAAATATTTTAATCAGCTTCCAAATTGATTCAACTGATTTACAGAAATTAGAAAACAATTTCAGTAAACTTATAGATCACCTTTTTAGAGCATGCTGTAAACCATTTGAAGATATTGTGGTGAAGCTTGTAAGTTGTCTGTACCTAAAGCTCGGATGTAAGAGAGGTCCTTTGTATTGCCAATGTCTTGATATGTATGAAATAAACCATATTTGTTTTCAAACTAATATGTTTTCAAAATATTTTGCTTAAGGTAATATAACAAACAGAGAACATGATATGTACCTCAAAGACATTGCCCTGGGGCTATTTTATTCCACAGCCATCTAATATAGGGACTTCTAAACTCCAAAGCACCTGGAACTGGCTGCCATCACAGAAAACATATTGAGCAGATGGTCTGCAACCTGTTTCAGCTTGCAATCTCCATGGCCCTAAAACATTAATTTCAGTAAAATATGTAGCGAAACCTCATCAAAATGTGTGGCATTTGTAAAGTAGGATCTAATTTTAAAACCCTCTTGAATCAACATAAGTTTAATTTGCATTTCATTGTGCTACTTACTATATGTCAGGCACATAACCCAAACCTATATCAGAACATCATATGCATCTTCTGTCAGACAAACACCCCAAATATTAAATAAAAATAAGACTAAAAAAAGAGTGGGTCTGCTTGTTTATGAACAATATACTCTCTGATCAGAAATGAACACTCAGTCCACAGAACCACACTGGACTTAATCTGAAGTAAAAAACCCCAAAATGTTCCCAGGTATGGACATAAGGTCCTTAGCACCAAATGTTTTCTTTTCAGATTTGCTTCTATTGCACTGTAATATTTGCTAATGTAAACAAGCAAATTGATGCATTAAATTCTAACTATGATTAACTCTGAAGAGCTAATTTAAATTTTAAGATCTTGATAAGCTTTCAGCATAGTGCAGCTGTTCTCATAAAGATGTAATGAAACTGTAGTGCCAAATCTTTAGTTTGATTTCAGACATACAAAGCAAACATAAGAGGTTCAAACAAATGGACCTTTACTACCGTTTACTCAAGAGTTATTTGACCTGAACCATCAGCAGGACCCAGTGGTACTTCTTGATGTGGGCAGCCATCATGTTTCTGGCATAGTCCACTGCAACACCAGCTGCATGAATATGAACAAAAAACCTGGAACCATTAGCTGTGTAAGCCAAACCATACAGATGTGAGATTTTTTGAAACTAATATTCTGCAGTTTCCTAGCTTTTTACAAACACATTTTTAAAAGTGTTTCTTTTCTGCTAGCCAGCATTACAGCTTGAACTTTATACAAGTCATTTTTAAAGATATCTGTATACCAAACATCTGTAACAAACCTAGGACTTCAGCCAGGCAGAGAACTATTAAATGCATTGACAGATACCCTCGACTTCCCACTGGGCATCTGACTGACCTGCAAAGAGTTCTGGCTGCCAAACTGTGTCCTTTAAAAGAGTTACAAAGTAAAGTAGACTCATTCCACTCATGCGCTCCCCAAATACTTATACATTCTCCTAAATCCTCATTCTGCATCCAATTGCTCTTTGGCAAGCTGCAAGGCCAAAGACATCAAGCCTCAGCTGCCTCTGGGATGCCTGCACAAGCTGCAGCTGCCTTATTTTTCTTTTGTCCTGACAAACTCCCTTTTGACTTTTGGGCTGAGTTGTCCCAATCCATGCCCTTTGTAAGTGCTTCCATAGCACAGATTTAAGCTCTCCTCTGCAACAACAAGCGAAGATGCAAGCTGTACAAATTCCCTCTGTCATGGTATCTCTCTTCTGGAAAGATACTGGGCAACTCAGGACTCAGCAGGTGTTGCTCTGGAGAAGAAGCACCAATGACCAAAGACAGTTCTGAAGAAATGCCACTAGGCACCTGTGTTGCCCACAAAACAGGATGGACAGGAACAACAGAGAGACTTGGTAGGAGACCAGGGAGCATGTTGTACTAGGATTCTTTTAGAAGAAAAGAAATACATGGCAAAGGAACAAGGTTTCTGATCCTACAGTGACGTTAACCAAACTGTATTGATTTTTATCTCAGTCTCAGTGGATTTAGCTCCCCTCACATTTCTGATTATTGGCAGTACCTGTATATTTTCTATTACATTAGACTTGTCAGACAGTTCTATAAAACTTTTATGGTGCACCAGCAAAGTAAAATTTGCTTTCATAAAATGAGGTGGGCCTAGCTCCTCTACTTCATTGGCATTATGACAGAATTCAAACACACACAGGCTCAGAAAACAGTCCTCAGAACACTTGTCCTATAAAACACTTTTCTTTAGTTTTAAAACAGTAACTTTCTGCTATCCTTAGATGTAAGGACAGATTACTATACAGATTACTTCAAGTGGTGTAAATTATTCCATAGCAGCAAATTCCCGTTATAAAATGAGAACAGTACGTAGTCAAATGGTGAAGAAACTTTAGGTTGTATTAATAGATATGCTTGTCTTTTCTATTAAATGTTGGCTTCATAAATCAAGTCACTACATAGGCTGTCCTGCAGAGTTAGGACCTTGCTGATAGGCAGTATATGACCACTTACTATTCTATGATAAACTGTAAGGAGGAGACAAATGCAGAGTTTTAAAAAGCAAAACCGTTACCTGAGCCCTGGTATGCTTTACATTATCTGCTGATGCCTCCTTCCAGTTATCTTTCTAATTAATTCCTAGTGTTATATCAAATTTTGACTTTCCAACATGCAGCTAACTTAGTCTATGAGCATGCTCAGCAAACTTTTTAGCTGAGCAGCTTGAATGCTTATTATTAAACTGTACTGTCCATGCTTAATAGTTTACAATGCACTAAATCAAACCCAGCCTGTTTGTGAACTGTTACAGAATTCCCTGTCAAAATTGGTTCCTCTCCCCCCAGCTGTTTAAGCTGCAGAAGTTTTCAAAAAGCAGGTAAAAAAAAAAAAAAAAAAAACCTGTTCAAGTATTGTATTTTTCTCCCTTGTCTCTGAATCAGAGATGCTATCATTATCATCTACTTTCCTCCCTAAAATCAAAACCCAAACCTAACCAAACCAAAATTAAAAACCCCACACTTTCTAAAGTGGAAAGCACTTCAGCTTCTAAGCTTCACAGAGGTTACAACCCCCCCCAAAATGTATCTAAAAGGAAAACTGGAAAACTTGTTAATCTTCATTACATCTGTCACCTCTACTCCATTCACAGTAACTGTGTATCATTTAGGAAGTGTGTTAGAGGTGTATTATCTTAAGTTCCACACCCTAAGCCCTATGCCGAAAATTTTAAAGCTACCCCTAACAAAGAGGGGAAAGGAGTAGCTTTGCTTACTTTGTCACTTACATTGACCAATTTAAAAGGAGCCTTCACAGTAATTTAAAAGTAATCAATCACTTAAGGAGAACCCAATCTTTCTATTTACCCAAGCCAGACGAGGATTGCTTTTCTAATTTCGTAAGGACTCATTACCTCATAGGTGAAAAACAAAATAACAAGCTAAAGTATAAAAATAATTGTGGATGTCTTTTTTATTTAGCTTAACATAAAATGGAGAGCAGATTTACAACTTTGGAAACTTAGCACTTCTGAGTAGTATAAAGTATATTTCTACATGCCTCCAAAAAGCCAACGACTTTGTACTGACTAGAGACATCTCTTTCAGTCGTTCATCTCCCTGTCCTGCTTTGCTCCAATGAGTCATCATTTTAATCCTCCAACGGCTTCTGATGCACTTACGCCATAGCACATAGATACCATCTGCTTTTTAACTCAAGAACTGCCATAAGAAAGCATTTCACACCAGCCAGCCTGGAAACAGAGATTTTACAAGAGGAAGAGTCTGTCTGCTGGTCTTGCTCTTCCTAAAATACCTTGTGCTGGTCACGGTGTTCCCCCTCTGAGAGGGGTCCAGGTCAGAGCAGGGGGAAGACCATAGGGGGCTTGGCCCCCTGCACTGCAGGTGAGGAGAGGGAGACCCTGTCCCGTTCCTGCTCCTTGTGTTGTGGCCAAGCAAAGCCAGCATGTGCTGTGACCACCTCTGGCCACCATTGAGGCTGCTGAAGCTGCTTACAGCCTGGCCCACAGTGCTGCAGGCCTGATGCTGATCACAAGGCTGAGGAGCACCTCATCACCTCCCGAAGCCTGACACCCTCAGAAGGGACACAGCACAGGGGTGCAGCAGCTTGTGCTGGGCCTGGCCCCAGGGGTCTCCTCCAGACCTGGCATGGCATGTGCCTTAGCCCCAAGAGAGCACTGTCACCTCTCCACTGGCCCTGTCAGTCACCACCTGAAGGACACAGAGTGAATGATCTGAACTCCACTTGATAGGCATCCATGCCACATTGCTCCAGGGCACTGTGTGATGGCCCAGGAGCCTCAACATCCCCAAAGACATGTCTGTACTGTCGGCTTCCTCTCAACATGGCAGCTCTCCCTGTCCATACCAATATTCTCCTTCATGGTGCAAGCTAGTAGCCCTGGTGATGTTTCAACCCTCCTGCTGCCAGACAGTGCATAACCACTGGCAACGATGTGTCCCCTCCAGCGGCGGAGGACATTAAAGTTTATCAAAGATGCGAGGTGACCAGAAACAGGGAGCCACTGCCATCTCCACCCACACCACACCACACCACACCAACCACACTGCTCCCTGCCACAGAGGAGGCAGCTTGCTGAACTGCCTGGGCCTTTGGTAGGATCCAGCACTACTGCACTTGACTGCAGACCTACAGCCTGTATAATGTACACCAGACAACTGCTTCAGCAAAGGATTTCAAGGGAAAATGGTAACTAAAAATAAAAGAAGAGGCCATCTTCATTGCAAGGAAGATGAACAACTGTTCAAGAAATTGTTAAGAATACCTACTAACTTCAAGTTGGTTCAGCTGTTCATGGGATTCATTTTCATTTTCACATACAGTTTGATATCCTTAGGAATCAAGTTGGAGGTTTTTGGTGTTTATTTTTTGTTTTGGGTGGGGTTTTTTTTGGTTTGTTTGTTTGTTTTTCCCAATAAAGCACTTGCTCCATTCAAACAGAAGCATTTAAAAACAGAGTATTCCTTAAAAAAGTAGTCTTACTCTTCTACTTAGCACTAGGGGATAGTCTGCTACCATTTGAGAAGGGAAATGATAGCTTCTGCCCTTGGTGCAAGGGTGTCATGCTGGTAACGTTAATCCATTTCAAACAGACAGGGGTTCCCTCTTCCTCCTCTGTATTCAGCTCATGAAGTAGACTTCAGGTTCAAGCTCCTTTTTCTTGAAATAATTAATTTCTTGATGCACTTTTTAAAAGCAGAAGCATTTGAAATGGGCATAACCAGAGGTTATCCCTGGAAAAAGGGTTGGGCTGCTAATGAATATTGCAAACCAGCATGATATCAGCTCTCCAGAGGAAGCAGGGGAAGAGTACCACCCTGAACGGGGCCCAGCAGCAATGAAAGAAATTTAATCCTGACTTAAACGAGATGGGAGGCATTTCATAATATACTTGAGATGAATATTTTATTCATCACACAACTATAGGAAATAATTAACCCTACAGATAAGATTTTGTAGTAATAATAATAAACATGATTAGAAATAGCATTATCACCTTGTAATCCCTAAAGTATACTCTGTTTGTCAGATGAAACTAGACCAAATCTAAAAGACAGAGCATGTACAGCCTCAGCCCATGAAAGGAAACCAGGAGAATATTCAGTCATACAGAACATTAAGTACAGGGGAAGAAACAAGTAAATTAATAGTCAATTGGCAAGGACACAGTACAATATTTAGGAGTTTGATTGTTCCTCCCATGCTCTGCCACTGTGAGCCTCTGGGCAAATCACTTCACTCTGAGAACCAATTTATATATCTATATATTAAACAAGAGAGTAGGGTCCTCTTGGCAGAGAGAGAGTTTATGCTGGGGGCAACAGTTCTTAAAAAGACTCGGCACTAAAAGTGGCCATAACTCTGCCAAACATGAGCTCCTGATATGCTGTTGGGGATGAAGGGAAAAATGCATCCCTGGAGGCCTCCGTGGAAGAAGCATGAATAGGACCAGAGAACTTGAATTAACTGTATACTTGGCACTTGAGCATCTGGTGTTGGAAGGCCGTGTGGATGCCTGGTGTGTACAATTCAAGAAACTCACTAAAGAGCCTCATAAATAAAGGGCTAGAAGAAACTCTTTAATGCAGCTCCATTTATCCTATGAAAATTATGTCTGACTTGATCATTGTCTAAAATAGTTTTGACAGGAGACTCTTACAGGTAACAGGCAACACTACAAACAAGCTCCAGCAGACAAGTTCAGATCAGATATATGATGCAGATACACAGGGTACATCCCTGAGGGTGGTGACAGATTCTCTGTCCTTGCCCCTTTTAAATCAAGATTGGATCTGGCATTCTGAAAATCATACTTCAAATAGGAATTCATTTAGATTACACACAGAAGGTTAGCCTGAATGATCACATGGTTTTTGTTCTGCTTTTTCTTTTTAATCTACAAGCAACACTACATGTAACAATGATTTAGTCTTATGTAATTCAATAGACTTCATAAAACAGTCTTAAAAGCTCTGATGAGAAGTCACATTTGCAAAGTATTGTTCACGGAAATATTGGTTACTTAATATGTTGTGATTCCCATTTTGGCGAGTTACTTATTAAAAATACCTTTTTTCTTTTTATATATTAAATTAACAGAACAGCAAAGAATAACATATATAGTAAAATTATGGCATATAAAACATGGCACACACTGCACAGTTTAGACTGGTATATACAGATGTGGAAAAGAGGTGGATGGGAAGATTTAAAAGTCACCAAATAAAAGCTTTTGGGAAAAGCTCTGTAGAGAAGCAGCTACCACAAAGGTAAAGCTTCACAAACCTGTTCCCGGATGCAGGCTTTCTCCTCATCTAAATCTTCACTGTCAGGTCCCTGATGCTTCTACCTTCCAGCTGCTGCCTACCTTCCTTGCCAGCCCTCAGCCCGGGGCCTTCCCCAGCTGTGCACCACTTCTCTTCCTGGCTCGGACAGTGGTCTGAGTCTCCAGCATCTACACCCTCCAGCTGCTAGAGGATTCAAATGGACCTTATGGGCCCAACAGCTTATAACCAATTAGTTCATTCAAATAGTTTCTTTTGTGGTTAATTTACATGGAGGGAGAGGACCATCAAACATGTGGGACGTTGCTTTTAGACATAAGGCACTCAGATTACTTTATGTTTTTCAAATTTGTTTTTTTAAAAAAGGCAAAACAATAGTCTAGCTTTGTTGATACTTGTCGATCTGTTGCATCACTTCAGTAACATAAAGCAGTCATAAACCCTGTTTAATTGGTGTTTTAAGGCAGGTTTATCACTACAAGCATTGCTAAAGCATTACAAAGCAGAAGCAGCACTGAACCCTTTCCCCATTATCCCAGTCACTACAAAGATCAACAGATATTTACAGTGTAGTCTATCTATTTATTGATTAAATTGCCAATTACCATTTTCTGCACTCTGATTTCTGCTCCATTTAACATGTGTTCAGCTACCTTCAGCTAGCAAGGACCAGAGAAATCAGATGATGTTTTGAGGTGATCTCTTTCTTTTCTATATATATACACACACACAGATTATATGCCTCTACAGAAGGTAAAACTCTGGCATGTTCAAACTCAAAGTGAGACTTAAAAGGATTGTGATATTAAAAATTTAAATTAAATTAAAACATTTTTAAACTTTACCTTCTACTGATGACTTAATTCATGCTAAAGTCACATTTTATAGTTCTTTCTATAACAATTTGGACTATGCACCTTTTTTTTTTTTTAATGAAAATTAAGATTTTTAATGACCTCAGGACTTTAAAACGTCAATGCGCCCTTCAAGTTGCCAGTGCTACCCTTATAAATTCCTTGCATTAGAGAGATCTGCGTTAAAGGATCCAGTGATCCCTACTGCTGGTCTTTCAGGATGTTTTTTCCACATGCTCTACACCTGCAGTAGTGTTGATGCAGGAGAACATTTAGCCATTTGCTGCAATAAGTAAATCACTTGCAAAAAATTATATTGCTTAATAACTAAAGTATTTAAGATTTGGAAAATTATTACTACTTGGATTAAAAGGCAAAGAAAATAGAAGGTTAGCAAAACTTCTTTGTCCCAAGTTATATTTTTCTTCCAAGTGCAGAATCATAGAAAATATTAACGTGATTAAAAATATACAAGATAAGCAATAATAAATACTTGCTTTCTCAGTAGAAATATAGCCCCTTTATAGAATAGTAGATGCTCTATGGATTCTGTCAAAGACATCATACACTGGACTAAAATTCATTTCACATCTGCATTTGATTTAGATAAGCCGAGTTTCCCAATTAGTTCCAATCTTCAGCTACATATATAAATACATAAATGTACGCACACATTTGCAGATATCTCTCTGTACTTATATTTAGCTTTATTGTCATCAACAGTATGCCGGCAGGATACCGTTCAAAGGACTTGCTTTATAGATGCAATCAGGGATTTCAAATGGAAGCTGTTTTCATCAAAATTCCCCCTTCATTAAACTCAACTTTTCTATTTATGGAAACGTACTGGTTTTAATTTAAATGCCATTGGTGCATAAAGGCTAGTGTGAGACTCTAACTGAAGATTTTAAGTGTTCCAATCTTATTGCAATAAATATTTTCCCTCCGATTTTTTTTTTTAATTCAGCATATTTAATTACCAGGCTTCTGTTATTTCTCCTCTTTATAGAGCAATTCTAGCAACACACTTCTAAGAGGGCTAAAATTACTCTGTATATAATCTACCCACAGGGCTGTGATCTGAATAGAAACTGTGTTACTTGATTCATTGCACAGTACGTTTCTGTTGTACATGTTTTTCTCTGTCACCATATGACAGAAGTACTGGCACAGTCCTTTCCAGTTTATCAACATTTGGGATGTCCCAAGTGAATCAAATAAAATCTGCTTTTTGTAAAACTCTATCAGCATGCAGCCTCTAAGTCAAGACATAGTTCACCTTACCACATTTGAAGCAATTCAGATAAAAAATGAACATTTCTGTGCATCTCTTACACAATCTTTTTTTTGAAGATTTTCCTCAAGCTACTAACAAATGCCCCTGCATGACATGACCTGAACAGACTTCAGCATCAATCTCTTCCTGATTCTCCCAATTTATTGTTGACTATGAGTAAATATATCAAGTAAAGTTTCTTTTTATCAGCTTCCACTCACTAAGCCTTTACAAAATACTCCAATTTTACCCTTGTGACAAACTTCAAAGTTCTTGATATTTCTGCCTATGAGCTAAGAACTTCTATCTGTCCCAAAGCCTCCAGTTCTTCCAGCAAATCTGTTCCATGGCCATTAGGTACCTATCCCATGGCTTTCCTCTTGTTTAGGACACTAGATTCTCAAGGGACTCCCCCCCACCCCAAATCAGGAGACTTTCAAGAGGGGTTCTGTGCAATGGGATAAGCAGCTTCATCTACCTCCCACCACCCACACTTAAGGGGCACTACATACATACATACACTTTATGTTTTTCAGCTCTCCATACATGTCTGCCTGAGCTCCTACAGAACCTGATTTAGCAACATGGGACCTGCTGGTGTTTGATTTCGCTAATGATTCCTGCTTGGAAAGGAAAAATGGGTGAAGCACAAGTAGGACTGAGCCTTCTACAAAGCCAGCATGTGCTTCACTTACCTCACATGTGCTTCCAGTCACTTATTGCATTACGTAGGAAACTCATCTCATCCTTTTACTGTGGCCTGCTTCCCTTAGGGGCATTCCTTGTGCCCAGAAGGACTGCCTGGTGGGAAAGCAGCAACGGCCTCTGGTGAAGGGATGCCATGAACAGACATGAATTTCCCAATCAGAGAAGGGGGGAAAAGGAAAATTAATAAAGTTGGTTTACCTCCCATATTAGCATGTACAGTGCATCTGCATGAGGATTTCCTAAGTCCAGAACACATTAGTCTTGCTGTGCATGCATTAGTATTTCCTGCACAGGTATTTGGGAGTCCTAAGCACATACCCACCCTCTCTGTTTGACTGGGTCCTTCACCTATCTTTGGCAAGAGTCAACTGAAGCATGAGTAGATGTCTGATTCATGGAGGAGGAAGGAAAAGGAAAAGCATTTCCTCTTGCAATAGGACTCTTCACATTTCTAAGCTACTGTAATTGTAACTATTGCACTAACTGTTACTGAACACCTCTGAGAAAACTGGTAACCTGAATCCATTGACTATACCAATGAGTCCAACAGCCCAAACCAGAGCTTTTGGAAGTCAATAGAAAGACACATATTGATTTAAAGGCTGTTGGATGCAGGCCTTACCGGTTTATCAGTGTGTAAGCATGTGCAATAAACTGTAACCAAATATATGCTTACATCTGGAAGCACTTTAAAAAAAAGTGATTAAAATATAAAAACCATATGAAACACATGATTTTGCAGGAAGTTCTAACATCACAACATGCTGCTAAAAGGAAAAGCACACTACTGGTCTGGTCCCTGATTACTGAACAGACATGAAATGGGAGAGCCCTGAAGGAATAAAAACCCACTTGCTTGGAAGCAGTAGTTTGTTATTGCATGTACTGAAGAATCTTTTGCTTCAGAGAATCCCCGTGGTTTACCCACCAAAAAGGGTGTTCAGAAATACACAAAAAGGAACAACAAAAAGACCTTCATATGCCATTTTCACCATACCCTTTCTGCTCTGCTTTACCAGATGTAAGAATGGAAGATTGCTCTAAGGAAGTTCCTCAAACTCCAAATGCCCTGAACAGGGGAAAAGACTGGCATCCTGAGCACTGAACTTGCATGCACAGCAGATACCGGAGAATAGCCAGCCACTGTGTCTAAATGCCAGAAAAGTCTCTTGCTGGCAGTTAGGTTCAGATGCACAAGAGTTTGCAGATGTATTCCCAAATGGCAATCTCGGACACCTGTACAACAGCCATTTTTGGAAGCACTGTGGCCTCAGCACTTGCCACGAAGACTTGTAAGAGCTATTTTAAACATATTTTAGACATTATTTGTCCATATATTAAAGAGGACCAAGTGCTTTGAAAAAAAATCTGACTGTTTGCCTTAGTGTCTACCATCACATTGAGCTGTTAGGAAAATCTATCCTCATTAGCACATGCTTCCATCTTGTGAAATCTAACTAAATAGATAATTAAATCTTACTTCAAAAGAAGTAAATAAAATTTTCCATCTTCTAAACAGAATTTTGTATTTTGGTTCTTACATTATTGTTCTGTCAGTTTATCAGTAATTTAAAATATCTTTACCATGATCAGCTGGAGTCTTTTTATTTGCTTTAATTTCTGGGGTTTGGGGGTTTTTTTTGGTTTGTTTTTCTTTTTTCCCCTGCTGGTGTTCATAGCATACTCTGTGATGGATAATGAGTCTTCTGCAAAATTTGTGCCTAGACAGAACCAAAACTATCACACAGAACCATGAACTTTCATGTCTATTACCCCTACCACAAAGAACTCACACCAAGTTAGAAGTACAGTTGCTTAAAAACAAAGCCTTAGATAACCTTCAGGATCATAACTGCATGCAAGATCACTTAAAATGAATAAGAAGGAGAAGGCTACTGGGGCAAAAAGGGGTCCGGGATAAACTTCTTACTATATTAAACACACACAAACCTGCACTATTGCTGAAATGCAGGATTTTAAAATTGCACCTTTTTTTTTTTTTTGCTTTAAAAAGTATGTATATAGTGTTCCCTCTGTTATTCAGCATTTCAAAGCACAGAGTACATCCTAATTCCTAATAACTTTTTAAATTCAGCTACAAATTCCATCCAAAATTTGTTGCTGAATGGACTTCTGTCCGCAGTGACCTGAATCGTTAAGATTTCCTGTTGCTAGTGGTAACATTCCTGTCTTGAAAAATACCCAGGAGAATATTTAGAAGTAATACCTTTCTAAAATAGTCCGTAAAAGACAACTGATACTCAAATGTCACAGGTTTCTATTTTCCTCTAATAAATAAACTAGTGATTACTGATGATCATCATCTGGCACTCATTCAGCTCATAAAACAAAAGCATACTAACAAAAATCAGTTGGTGTTTTCCTTTATCTTAAATGACTTTAGGAGAAGGAAAATTATTTTAGACACTAGCTCCAACATTTTAGAAAACCGTATCCATGTAATCAATGAAATCATAAAAGGCAATAGTGATTCTTTTCCATTGATGCAGCTTGTTTGGCCAGGTATTAAAATGCTCTTTATAAATATTACTTAAATAAAAAGAATAGGCAAGCATTAATATTTTCAGTATTATCATTCTCATCTTTAGAAAGGTAATCCCAAGTCTACAGAAGCAGGCAATTTGTCCAAGGTAAAATGGGGTACACAAGCATTTTAAATGTAAACAAACAGAAAATACTGAACTGCTTTAAAATCACGCTTTTATCCTCATCTAAACATGTCTATGCTGACTTCAACAGAGCCAAGAACGAAATTCTGGCTAAATTCCCAGATGGAAAAAGTAGGTTTCCTCTAATGTAACTTTCATTATCATATTTAGTATCTCAGCATCCCTATCTTATTATTTATACAGAACTTAACTGCAGTTGGGCATCTCCTATGAAAGATTAGCACGAACCTCATGTGTTCAGTGCAGCTTGTGATGCCTCAAATAGTACGTGATTTTTTCCATGCAGGATAAAATGCTAGGTAAATAGAAAAAAAATCACAGCAAACAAATGTTCTTGTTTGCCTATAGCAAGCAATTTACATCCTTTTAAGATCTTCTGGCATTTGGTCCTTTATTCTTTTGCAATAGCAAATCCAAGGTGTCCTGTAAGCACCAGATTGAATGAAACCTGCTTTCCTACAGATTTATGCTCTTTGCTCTGTAACTGCACATTCTTTCTTCTCACTGCAAATGGCCAGATCTCTCCACATTGCCTATTACACTATTACCTGGCAGGAGAAACTGTGCTGTGACTAGTCTGGGACTGTGCATGTTTTGTTTGGCCACTGAGCCACTGCCAAACAGAATGTATAACAGCTATGTTCTGCCTCCCTTTTTCGCAAAACTGGAACTGATCTGGGTTTCTTTCCTCCATACAGTCACAGATTTTCATAAAACATGAAATTCATTGAGAATTTCACCTTTCAGATTTAATTGAGAGAGACAAAAGGGTTCAAAACCCATGGAGGAGGGAAAGACAAAAGAACAGACAAATCTTAGTAGAAGTCTCACTTTCTTTAGAAAGTGAGAGTAGTAACAAATATTTAAGAATAATACTATTGATAATGTGATAGTTCACCAGCTCTGTGAAATGCCAGGCCACAGTTTAGCTTGTTTGGGTTTTTTTAATAGATTCTAAGATTAGGCTCTTAAATCTACTTTTAGGAACTGTGATGAGTGACCCTGCTTTCAATATGGCAGGAATCTAGCATCTTACTTCAAGTGTGACGTGCACCATACTTAGCACTTTAAAATACAGGACCCTCACTTCCTGACTTTAGACATACCAATGAATACCTACAAACACATCCAACCAGATGTAAACAGTTACACACAAAACACAGAAAATTAGACCTGCAAAGTTAAAAACAAAAAATGCCTCTATATAGATAATATCAAATTCATGTACTTGGAGCTAAAAAGGAACACATTAATTTATAAAATAAATAGAAATACTGAAAATATTTTAGCAGTAAGAAATTACATGTTTAAAGTGATTTACCCAAAGCTACAAAGAAGTTAGATGACACCTTGAGATTTCTAAATCCAGATGTAGACTGAAACTTTTAGAACTTCTAAATGCTGTAGTAAACAGAGTAAACCCAGAATGACAGAGACGGACACAATGTCAATGCCACTGTTTACTACATTTCTGTTTCTAAACCCCCATAAAATGGTTACCTTTTCAAATATTTAAACTGAAATCAAGGTGTTCAACCACGCTGATGTCTGAAGTTGGAGGTTCTTTCCAACAGTTCATAACTGGACTGTCTTAAGAACAAATTCCCCTACTTGAAAATCAGGCCGATGTGCAACTATACATAGATATCACATGTTGCTCAATTCAGGTAAAAGAGTCAAATTTCCATTTAAAGTTTTTGATGTTTCAGTTTTGGCCAGGTCAAAAAAACTGCTTTCACATTTTCCTTTTTGGAGTCCCTACACAATGACTGAATAATTTTTTGCAGTCACAATATCAGAGCATGTATAAAACATTTTACTAATTTCAAGATATTGCTGAGAAGACTGAGGGACAAAGAAATTATGTTTACAGTAAAGTATCATTTGATTTAATAGATAATTACTAAATATAACATAAGGTAAGTGTAGTTAAATTCCCTTTCCTGTAAAAACATACATATTTGCCCATAGACTGTCATGTATTGCTTTTGCTCTTTTTTTCTTTTTTTTTTTAAGAAAGATATATGTTGGGGGAGGGAGGCAGTTTTGGCCAAATTTTAGGCAAAAACATTGTGGATTCAATACATGAAATTAAGCACACCATTAAAAAAAAAAGTAATACGACTGAAGTCTTAATAATATAGAATAAAAGATGTAATAGATAGAATAAAGTCAAGATTCTGTGTGTCACAATTGCACTGTTCCCTGATACTTAAATATTAACCAGAATAATTAAATATTGGTTCAGTGGTTTTCTATGGAATTTTCTATATTTCTACGTAAAAAACAATTCATTTGCCATGACCTGTTGATATGCCAAAAATAAAATGTGTATACACTCCATAATCTAGTAGTATATAGCATGATGCTATTTTAAAAAATAACAGGTTTTTGAATATAAATGGCTGAATAAAAGAAACTTAAAATATTGCTAGCTTTGAGGTAAGACGGGGGAGGTGGCCACTGCCTGTCCTGCCAGAGAGCAGTCAGACAGCCAATGAGCTGAGCTGTGTCTACCAACTAGTCACAGCACTGTTGTCAATTGCCTGGTGGTAATGTCAGGAGAGATGCAGGAGTTGTTGAATTACTGCAATGATGTATATGGGGCATGAGATAAAGAGGGGAAAAAAACCCAACACATCTGTAGATTTTGAATTAATGTAGCCTGTTGCTGCTCAAATTACAGGCTAGGAAGGCTTCATGAAAAAAAAAGCATCTTCTTGTATTATTAGCCATATGAATTTATATAACAACATCCATATGAAACTTGAACAAGCCCCATTGACTCAGAATGCCTCATAGTGGCATTCCTTCTTTTTTGTGAAACAAAACAAAACAAACAAACAGAACAAAACAAAACAAAACACCCCCCCCCCCCCCCCCCCCCCAAAAAAAAACCCCTCTAGTAAAAATTGATTGCGATTCTTAACTTCTGGTTCAGTAATGAAATCAAAACAATTCTGGGAAACAGAGCCAACAGCAGCATTAAAATGAATAATCTACATCAAAATTGAGTACTGATAACATTTAAAGAACCTGGAAGATGGAGAGAGGGTTCATTCCTTCTCCATGTGTGATGCTCCAAGATGGCAATCTTGCTTCCTGTGCTTTTACTTCTCAGCATCCAGCTAAGTTAATCTTGGATACATTGCTCACATCAAGCTCTTTCAGCATCATGGTCTCTAAGAACAGGACATTCAGTGCTATAGATATGCAATGCTCAATTTGTCATATGATCCTCATAGCAAATAAAAAAATATCTGTGTGTACCCTAACGCTTACTGCCAAAAGACATGTAATAAATAGCTATAATTTAACATCTCCGGTATATAACAATTTAGAATTTTTTTACCTCGAACCCCTTAAAAATAGTCCACAAACTACCTATTGATCACATTGTTTCAAAAATTGTTGTTCAAAGACTTTTGTTGAGTTTGTTTTGTTTACTTTGCTTTTAACAGGAAAAGTATAATTTATTCCCACTTCTGCTGCTTAAAATAATTTTAACATATTTCCTTTAAAAAAAAAAAAAAGAAAAAAGAGAAGAAAAAAAAAGAATCACCTGTGGTTTGGGACTACACAATGGAAAAATTCAGGCCAAAGAATAGAGTTAAAAAAAGGGCAAAGTGATAGAAAGCAAACTGTTTAATATAACTTAAAACATGACTAAGTTACCAGACCCTGCCAAATTTCTTGTTTTTTTCCAGGGCCTGGCAGTAGATTGTAAATGAAGAAGAAAAAAATACAAAAGAAAGAATTTGAAGAGTCCTACTTTTTATTTAGGACAAACTATCAATTTTTACAGTTTTTGCTTTATACTGATGTAACTGTCACTGATTTCAGTGGAAGGATAGCTGGGCCTACACTGGGTACTTCTGGAAAAAATGTCTTTGTGAATTTCGAGCCGGAGCTTGAAAGAAATTTTATGGGGCCAATACAGAGTGCAGTCTGATTTCCACATGATAAATACACAGGTATTTTCAACACAGACTGATTCTGTCACTCTGCTGTGTCACATTTTGTATGTTTTAAGAATAAAGTTCCTTGCTGATCACTTTTTCCTGCATTTTTGTCATTTACTCTTTAAAACTTACTCTCCCCTACTAGGGACACAGATTCTTATTTCAGGAATTTATTATACACAGGCTAAAATAGCAGATATTCAGTGACAACCAGGTCGTAATCATGAGTAACTTATAAATATACACCAAAACCAGAGTCAATATTTTCAGAGGACACCGATCCTCACTCTACAGGCACAGCAAAGTCAAGTTGCCTTAGGAAATATAGCTATCTGAAGGCACTTCCACTAGCCTGCCCATAATAACCTAGACATTTTTGGTTAGCAGTGAAGGAAATTAATGTATCTCCCTCCCTGCAGCTTTACTCTTTTGCTTGCACAGCCCAGGATCTTGTAAAAATGCCAGTGGAGTACATGGTGAACCAGATTAATCCAGGTTAAAAACAATCTTCTTCTCAGCATTATTTTTAACCAGGGTCAATTCTGATCCTTTTCTCTCAGTAGCCTTCCAAGGATGTATACCATTACAGGGGCATCAGCAAAGTGGGAGAAGAGGCAGTGAAAGAGCACTGGAGTACCTTCAACCAGCTCTTCCACAAAGGACTATTCTTGGAAGGATGTCTTTAGCTGGTGCTGTTTTTTGGAAATAATAAAAATTACTAACAGAGATGGGACATGTACTTCAGGGTAAGGCCTTCTCTTTAATTTATATTTTGCTTTATCATTTAACACCATTAAACATGCCCTGTTCAAAACAGGACCAATTAAAGGGCCTGCATGTCTTCCACAGGACATTTATGGTCCATAGGACATCTTTTGGGTTAAGAGGAAGTGTGGAGACTTGGTGATATAAATGGAATATTTTCACTCAAAGTGGCTTAAAAGAGGGAGAAGAATGTGCTTTTTCCAGTACTTGAAGCTGTATTTCTTACCTACTTCTACCATATTACTAAATAAACTGGGATTATGTAATTAACACCACATTATCATCTTTGGGCTTTAAAGGGAACATTGGAATTGGAAAACTCATCTAGATATTGTTTGAATCACTGGCCATTTCTCTAAAGGAGAGGTAGGTATTTCAGTAACTGGAGGTAGCAATAGACTGTACTACCTTGGTCATGTAGTATGGGTGTCATATCCAGTAAAACACTGAGAAATCTTAAACCATCATGGGTGCCACATACATACATTGCAAATCATTGTGAATACCATTTTGAACAGACAGATGAGTGATTTGAATACAAGGTCTCACCCAATCCCTACCAAAGTCAGCAGGATCTTTGACGGAGTCCTGGATAAAGCCCTGGGTGATGAAAAAAAATATAGAAGTGGATGGTGTGGTCAGAGGAGAGGTAGAGGAAAATCTATTGCCATTTCTCTTGTCCTTCACTCCACTGCTTTCTTGTTTTCTGTTGTCTCATGTTTTATGCTGCAAATGGCTTGCATCTTTCCCAGATCCAAGAATCAGAATTGCCAAAAGACCTTCCAAGGGTTTTTACAAGAATTTTTTTAAAGTTACTGGAATCCTAGTTGGAGCTGAAAAAAGAAACTTAAGCTGTGCTCGAAAAACAACCTGTCACAACAGATGTAACCATCTGTCCTCACCTCTACCTTCGCTGCTAGACAGAGCAAAGTAAATATAAGAGGATGTTAGGTGGAAAAGAGAGGTTCCTGCCCCCGCCACAGCCCCTCTCTCTGAAATGCTGTGACCATAATTTTGGAAGGAACAGCCTTTTTTCTTGGGTGAATTTATTACTCCAAGTATGAAACTGAATGCCAGCAGTGGAAATGCTTCTGAACAAACCAGGAGAAAGACAGCACTGTCGTTGTTTTCCCTACTTTTTTCCTCAGTATTTTGCCTCTTGCTTTACTGAAGCCAGATGACTGCACATCAGATGACAATTTCCAAGGCACAGGCTCATATCAGTGACTGACAGACCATTTTAGATAGGGTGGGTTTCCTCTCTCATGGCATGTTTCTTCTACTTCTAGATCTCCTCTGTTTTGCTCTTTAAGGTCCTGCCTCTCTTATCACTGCTCCTATCCTCATATCCAATTACTTCTGCTTGTTCTCTGTGTCCATTTGTTTTTACTACCCACATATATTATAATCACTTAAATCACTTCACAAGCCAAATGTTTTTCTTTCACCTTCATCATCACCCTTTGGGACAGTCCTCTGCTGATGGTTTGAGTATGTTGCAGGAAAGGAAAAATGAACTGAAAGTCAACTTGGGTATTCCAAAGATCAGGTCTCTGCTCTCTTTCTTTGTTTTTCATGGACAAGCATGTGTACATCTTCTGTTTCTTGCTCCCTCAACTATTTACTGAACTCCAACACTCCAAGGAGATCAAAGAAGTATAAGGCCCAAGCAATCATAGTCACAAAAGAACTTTAAAATGTGATCATGAGTTATAGCTGAGAAGATGAAAGAAATTTTTTTTGGCTTTCTTTTTAAAAATTCTTTAAAAAATAAACTCTTTCAGAATTGCTAGGATATAACATAGGTGGGGTTTTTTTCTTTTTGTCTTACCAACACTGTGATTCACTGACACTGAGAGTGCTACAATTCTCCTGTTCCTGTCAATTTTCCTTCATCTCTCAGTATAGACATCACCTTGCTGTGACAGCACAAACTAGTTCCTGTCTTTGACAGAAAAATCAACAGTTAGCCTTGAATTTGCATCCTTTCTCATGTGACAGTAAAGATATCCATAGGTACCATGGAGACCTGTTTCTGTAATGTACAGATGTCAATAAAATGAACATGTCTAGTAAATAAAGTTTTTCCTTCTTCCACACAGAATAACAGAACAAACCTAAAAGTGAACCTCCAAAATCACTTTTCTATGTAATTCACAAAACAAATCTAGTTCCTCCTTGACTTGACATTAAAGATGTTACATACAAACCTTTCAAAGAAATGAAAGCTATAAAGCAATTTTTGAAACTGCTTTTTTCTCTAACTGGTGTCAGAGAGAAGGTAAAAAGTCAGTATAATTATTTTAGTCTGAGCTCATGATTCTTTGACTTTCTCTAAGACAAAATAGTAGTATTTGGAGATATACTATTGATGTTTAAACTTCCTGCCAGTCACATTATATTATGTCAGTCCTCAGATGGTCAGTAAGAGCACCACATTTAATCATCATTTCCATCATTACTGTAGGTGTTTCCATGAATCACATAACACAGCTACTGGGAGCAGATATTCTGCTTTTAATGATAGATATAGGCATAAAATCCTCAGTAAATTCTTCTCTTCCTCATTAAGCCCTTTCCCCTTCATCAGGCTGGTCATCAGAGCATGAAGAAATGTTTCATAATCCTCTAATCTGGTGACACAACAACACTGGTGCCTTATTTTACCAATGGAAACCCTACAGCACAGAAAGGGCTGGTCCTCTGCTTGTTTGCTTATGGAAGAGGTGGCCGCATGCAAGCACCCACCATGCCCTGCTCCCCAAGTGCCTTGTGACCACCAGGAGGTGGCCAGCTCCCCAGCAGTCCAGGCCACCAAAGCTGGGAGGAGACTACCTACTCCAAGTTTCTTTTACTTTCAGTTTTTAAGGGTGTAAAGAGCACTTCAGCAGTTATTCCTCCATCACTGCATAGCCAAGAAGAAAATCATACATTTATGTTACATAAGAGGACAAATTTCTTTCCCTCAAAGAGAACCCTGAAACTCTTAAAAGCACACCCTTAACTGTACTAAGGACACAGACAAGAATTTTCTTGTAGAAAGTCTAAGGTTTAGCCCAAGTCAAAATAGATAGGAATTCAATTCACAATAAGAAAACATGAAGTATGAAGTCCATTTAGATCATCTTATGTTGCAGCATCGCCTTCAAATCCATATATTAGCATTTCTTTGAAACAATCTTCTCCCCTCTTTTCTTTTTAAAGTCATTTTCAAAATTGATGGACAAACTCAAGATCTCAAACTGGCAAGTAAGAATGGACACAATAGGTGAACTACATGAATTTCTGCACTTGAAAGGGACTGCAACATCAGATCAACTCAGATCTGAAGCAGCATCTTATTTTTTAAAACAGGCATCCTGCTAATTGTTAGTAAGTTTCAGATGGGCATACAAGCTTAAAAAGACAGGTAGAGAAACAATTAATAACATACCCTCTGTGTAGAGTTCATCTGACCATTGCACATTAGAATTATTCTATCAAATTAGCATTTTCCCTTTAGCTCCAAATAACCACTACATAATTCTGAGACTTTTCTTGCACCTTCTGACTTTGGTTATTTATTTTTTGAAAAGAAAACTATTTATTTAAAGAAAGATACAACGAAGAACATTTTGTACAGAACCACACTTCTGCTGGAGGAAAAACAGACTCATTTCTCCTCTAAATTACAGACATCTTAAAACATCACATACAGAGTAACTTTGACATACGTTGATGATTTATTGCTCTAAATTTCATCCACTCAGCAGTTTTTGCATACATATTTCTAATGTTACTGCCAACATGCAATGTTTAATTCTGTTGCTGTGCTAATAAAGCAGCTTTTTCAAACTAAGTCAGTAACTGAAATAACATTATAGCTCAGATTATATTTATTACCATTACTCTAGATGACTAGTATATCTAACACAATCTGTTCAAGAACTTATCCAGCAGTATTGTGTTTCCCTCCTTATGCAAGACAGAAGTTACAAAAGCCTTTATCTTCTGTATAATTTTGCAACTTACCTAAAATTTAGATAGCTCTCTGGTATTTTTTGCAATATGTATCCAAGTATAAATCCTTTTTCTCTTAGCAGAAATCAGGATCACTGAATGTTGTTTTAGGAAAAATTTATGTGCATCACAACAAAGGAATGCAAAAAAGCTGCAGGAAAGCTTGAGTGAATAAAATAAATATGGATAGCATAAAACTGGCTTCCCTCCAAAACCCAAGTTTGTCAAAGCACACACAAACAGCATGTAAAATCTGAATTTAAAATACGTTTATAAAGAAGGGATAAAGACACATGTTTTTTCTATTTCAGCTTGAAAAATAAAGGGACACAGCAATGAGTCTTGCTGGCAGGCAGATAACTCATAGGCCCTGACCCTTCGACTCACCAGGAATTCAAACACAAAGCTCTTTTCATAGTGACCGTGCCATACATTCTCGAGATAAGGGAGCGAAATAAGGAGCAATGGAGAGGTGCCACAAAGCTCAAACTGCAGAAAACTGTGCATAGAAATTATGTTTACTTATTCACCTATATACAGCTGCACACCAAGTACTAGCTGTAAAACTATTTCTTTCCAAATTGGAAGCCATGCAGCATGCTTTTAGAAATGGGACCTGTCTCCTGAAGCAAGCAAAAGCAAAAGAGAGCGCAAGCAGCAAGGAAAGGACTATCCCTGTACATTTCTGTATCATTCAGAATTGAAGTGCACATCCGGACAAATAATCTGTAACACAATGAGCTTTGCAAAAGGATTGCTGTGGTAAAACGGAAGGGTTTTTAGAAACAACAAAAATAGCTACATTTCAAACAATATTTCAAATCTGGACTCACCATGAAAAAGCAACAGTTGCCTGAAGTTAGTGTGTTATTTTCTGCCCTGTTCCACTGCACTTTCTGCCTAGTTGTCCAACATTTGGTAGCTCAGAGCTGCCACACAGAGGCCCCTTCCGTGATCTGGCTTATTTGCCTGTCAGTTTGAGTCTCAGCTTCTGTATGATGCAGCTGTGCACTTTGCTGAAGGTCTAATATCATTTCCATAAGCTTTCTCCCTGCCTGGAGCAAGCAGTTTGTTCTCCCTGCTCAATAAATACTCAGATCACTTTTCTGGTACTCACAGGGATAAAGCTTTAAGTTGTTAAGGAGTTCTTACTAAGTAGTGGGTGGAGAACATAAGCTCAGTACAAGGAAACTCTGCGCATAATCAGAAACTGAGAAACTTCCTCCCTTTCCCCCAACCCCTCCTCTCGACAGGCGAAGCTGCCAGTGCCTCCTTTACAGAAATTTAGGAATGTAAAGGGAGGACTCAAAGGGGCCCAGTCAGACAAGCCTTTCTCAATCAATTAGCTTGCAGCCATTACTTGTGACCCTAGGTCACACAACATAAGTGTGTGGGGTGTGCCTTTAGGGGTACACCAAAGCTACTTATTAAAACTTACATAACCAAAAGTGTTCAAAATCAAATAAACTCTGAAAGCTGGAAAATATTTTCTATGTACCACAGTTTTGCAGGAAGAAGAGATTTGAGTAAAGAAATGTTACTTTGCTTTTCCAATAACAAATCATTTGATGCAGGAAACTAACTTTTTTGTACTTAAAAAAAAAAAATTGAAATGTGAGATACACAAGAAGACTTTAAAGAGATATTTGCTTTACAATTATGCAAAAACTAAATAATAATGGCATGAGTGATATTTGACAAAGCACATGATCATATTTCCTAAAATAAGACTATTGTCTGTAGCTGCAAAGGAATAGATGTTTATAGGACTGTTTAATTAATTCATTAAGTTCAGCCCATGTATTTCAGTCCTCTGCAAGAAACAAGTTCTGAGCATTTGGATTCCATTATTCATTTTAATACTCTAACACAACAAATCAAACAATTTACTTTTAAAAAAGGTCTGGAATATTTAAATACTGCAGTAAGTTATCCTGCATTGAACACACAGGGAGAAGAGGGTGTAACTTACCACAATTCCCACACAACAAGTATACACCCCTTGGTGTGAAGGAAAACTTCAAAAAGACCCTCAGCTTCATATCCTGCCAACCCAATGACATGAATGACATGGAGATGATGCCTTGGAAAAACCCATGAGGGAGTCCTGATTTTAAAAGCAGACCTATGACAACCCCTTTCTGGGCCAGACAAGATCACTGCACTGCAGAGGCGATGCACTTTAATCTCAAGGTGCATCGCAAAGCATCTTTAAGCAGTGCCACAGATCAAGGCTTATACATAGTTGAAAAAAGCAGTTCAGCCCCAACTTCACTCTCTACTTAAGGTAACTGAGCAACAGCTACACCAAATTTTGTAGAGGACTCTGGGAAACACATAATAATATAGGAAATTAGCGGTAATGTATCGAAATTCATTGAGGATGATGTAGACAACCTGCAATCTACATGTCTCTTCTCCATTAAAATCCCAGTCAAACTCTCTGAACAGGCAGCATGGCTTGTGTTAGTTCAGACATTCAATCCAGAGATCAGATTGCAGGATCAGGGCCACTGAGTAAGTGCCCTGGGGTAAGGATTTTGCTTCTGTCTTGCACATAAGATAGCATTTAATAAATTAGGTCACATTTAAATCCTTGGAAAGCCCTGGCAGTAGAAATAATAATTATGGAAACTTTAATTTTGAATGAAAAAAATGGGCTCAGGATTAAGACACTGGACTGGGATTTAGGATTTTGGGGTTCTGTTCTCATTCATGTTTCAGACTACCTGAATGATTTGGGAGACATTGTTTCATCTTTTGCATTTATGCCAAATATCACTTGCCTTACCAGTGTAAGGCCTTTGCCTCCCCAAAGTATATCAATAAAAAAGTGATAATAATATTCAATATATGGATCACTTCAATACTGGTTCACAACACATGCTCTACATAGTGGAATTAAAGCAGTATTTAATACAAAATATTACTGCCACAGGACTTCTGAGTAACTGAAAACAAGGAAACTACCTACCTCAAATCTCCCAAAACTTCATTCACATCCATTACGGCCTTCAACGTACACACAATCTCGAGGAGATAAATGCAAATCCATGCACATGAATAATGATATACACTTCATTCTCTCTCCTTTAGCCATCTAAATGTAAGGTTCCTGGAAAGCTTATTTAAGGGTTGGGCCCTTAAATCACAAGGGGTTGGAGCCCCTAATAGTACAAAAAAAATGGAAAGACAGTGCCTGTCTGGAGACAGGCTGTCCAGAGTGTTGTTCCCAGCAAGTGTTAAGAAATGGAGAACTCACTTCATATTTGGCCAATCTCCGTGAACTTCCAGGCTAAGTAAGAATTACTGTTAATTTCAGGCTTCCCTTTAACCTACAATTTCTAAAGCAAGAAACATACAAAGCGCTCCATTTGGATATACATTATAGATTCACACACCTTTCTTCTGGAAACGTTGATATGGAAAATTTACAACACAAATAACAAGGAAATTTAAAGGATGTTTTTAATGTAACTTAAAACAATGCTTCCACACTGGAAATAATAATAGAATAGTGGCTCCTCCTGGCACTGTTGAGTCCCCTGGCTAAGGGCTCTTCCTTTTCCTGATTGCTGGCTGTAAAATTACCCCTCCATTGGCTCCACTCCATTGCTGCCACATTTCAGCCAAGCAAAGGCAATATGAGCCATTTCAAAATAATCTCTAATGAAGAAAGACGCAATGCTAGAAGAGGGACATGGTCCTCAAACCAAAGATGGTAGCCAGAGATATATAAAACTCCTTTAGCATTCTCAGGGTGCTCTCCTACGAGCAAGACTCTTTTTAATTAATGAAAGTAAACACCACCTTAGTGTTTCCATTTTTACATTCTAATAAGTGTCAGCCCAGAACAGACTGTATTTCAAGGAAGGATAATGTAAGTTTTCATACATTTTTCCACATTCTGCTCTTTCTTCTCAGAAGTCATGAATTTTGGAGAGACCTACCTTAATCAGCCACCTTTTTTTTTTCCTTATATATGTTGCATGTTCTTTCATACTAACAAGTAAATGCTCACCTAGGGTGCATGCATCTTCCTCCTTGCACTGAGATATTTTCACACTTACTAACTCAGAGGTAGCAAGGAGATGAAATGTGCAAGTATTATACAAACTTTTTCTTCGCATATGCAGATCTTCAGGCCTGGAATACACCCAACTTCAATGTGATCAATATATGATCATGCTACATTAGGGGATCCTTTAAGAACAAAAGGGATTTCTTGTTAGTTGGGGGGTTGTTTTTCTGCATAACACTAGTCAATATAAAAAGCAATACCTGTAACATTAATTCACAGAACTAGCTCTCTTCCTCTGTTATGCTCTTAAATGAAATTACATTCATTTTAGTTAGTAAGATAAAAAAGCTAGGTGCAAAACACTTGTGATAGAATGTGTAAAGTTTACAGTGTTGGTAGTGGTACTCAGTAAGATATTCATATCTTAAGTCATGTTCTAAACACTCTACATTAAAAGCAACTGCTTCTTTAAGAAATCAAAACAAAACTGAATTCCAGAAAAAAAGGAAAAGCTTGCAAATTGTAGTACACTGCAGTACTTTGAAACAGATCTTCCACTCTTTAAGCCTTCTTCCCCTGCCTTCCCCCACCCCCTTTTCCTTTCAGGAAACAAAACTCAAGAAGAGAAAGAGAGAGAGAGTCAAAAGGTTACAGCCAGCTTGTAAGTGCAAAGAACGTGAGAGGCCCGTTCTTCCCCTTAACACCTGACATCCCAGGGTACATTTTCTTCAGTACCGAGTCGGGTGGATTAGACATGCAGCTCCTATTGATAATGGAGGCTGTGCATCTCATTCGCCATGCACTGCTACTTAAAGTTCTCCTCCTACCCCTGCCTCTATAAATTGTTCTCCCTCCTTATGCACAATTACAAACTTAATTAATGGAGATTTGCATTCTGTCATTATTAGATGCAGTTAAATATCTTGTCTGAGTCCTGGATAACGTATAAAAATTCATTCCTGGAGCTCTAAAGTTTGAAAAAGTTGCAGAAAAATCAGTAAAATTATGCATTTATTCTTAATTACAAATAAAAACCAAGAGAGAACCTGATACAAAGCCAATAAATGTTAAAGCCTTGTTAAAAAAAAAAATTAAAAATCCTCATTGACAACCTTTGTGACATCATCATAACATTCGTGCTACCATTCCTTAACCACTCAGAATACACAGGTTTCCATGATTTCCACAGCTTAGTGAAGTAGGTGAAACACATCTAAGGCACGTTTGTCACAGCTACAGAACAATGGAAGAGCTAGAGAGAAATACTAAAGTCTTTGCTACACTTTTCCTAGGATGGAGCCCCCCCATATAGGCAGATGTAGCTGAGATCCATTTGATTGGCTGATATTGTAGGAACAAAGAAACAATTACCTCTAATAAGGTGCATAATTGCACACAAAATGGAAAAGGAATGAGAACGAAGTTAATTCTAAAAAACAGAAGTCTTTAGGCAAAAGGACAAAACAGAAACACGACTGATTAAGGTAGAAAAGGTATAGTTCACAAAAATCAACAACTAACTGGCCTAGCTGCAACAAAAAGTAGTAGGAGAAAGTGAGACAATATGATTACTTGGACTTTCAAACTATTAATAAATGCTACGATCTAATTTAAAGACAACATCCTTTCAAGAAAAGATCCAAGCTCCAAGGTGAGTTGAGTAACAACTTTAAAAATTAATTAATTAAACTGTCGATTAAGAACATAGCAGAAAATGTGAGTTCTTTGCTCTTTGGGTTACCCTCTGGATCTAGTAGTGTGGTAGCCCTGGGATGTTGTTCACCAGCTGCAACTGAGCAATGTCAGTCCCTGCTTCCTTTCATCCCTCACCTACCCCATCCTAAACACCAGCCAAGTGTTTTCTTTTGCATATACAAGACACTTAAACAAGTTCAAGGGTGCTTTTTTTTTTTCTTTCTAGTATGATGAATATTGTAAGCTTTGTTTCTTGGATTTTGCAAATTTCTCTAGTCCAGTAGCTACTAAGAAAGAACTGTCACAAATGTTACAGGATGATTCTGAGAAGGGAAAACAAAGATCAAAGAGGCAAATGAAAATTCTGGCAATTGACAGCCAGGTCTCCAGAAACATACTGAGATAACTCAAATTTTTAGGACTCAAATGTGTGAAAAATCCAATGAGAAGATCCCAAAGAAGGTTTAAAGGAAGACTGTAGAGACCTTCAGCTCCTTTGAAGAAGATTTTATAACCAGCAGGATAAGACTTTCCTGAAGAAATTGGTTCCTACAACTTGTTTCGGTGCATTGTGGTGAAAAACTGCTTCAGCTGGTGTGATTTCCAGGAAATGAAAACAAGTGGGTTTGAGTTTGTCATCTGGTACCTCACTGAAGGACTAAGGTTGTTATTTCTTTTTTTTAAGTCACTTGTGTCTTAGAAGTATGAGTGAATACAAAGACGGAGATTAAAAAGAATGCAGTCATTCCAGTGACAAGCATTAAATGAGAGTTTAATGAGGTCTGTCCATTGCCTCGCCAGTAACCTGCTAGGTACCACCACAAAAAAACTCACTAGACTTGCCCCTTGGCCAGGATGGTTGGATTCATCTTTGTTGTTCAGGTGTGAGGTAACATTCATTTTGACCACATAAAACAGACCAGATGATATACACATAGACACTATTTTATTTTAGCAGTATTTATATTTGTAAAAAATATTCCTATAAAACAAATCTAGTGCTAAAAAGACCTTGAAGGGAGAGATACAGGAATGAATCCCAGCATCCCTGTCAATATAGCAACAATACAATGTTTGTATCCAAAAACTGTGCCAGGCTGACTGGGAGGAAGGGAGCAAGGGGTGGGTGGATACAGGTTGGAGAAAGTTTAGAAAGTAACTCTAGCCCTGCATGTCCAGCCACAGAGCCTACTGTAAAAAAGGAGAGTGTCTAGCTCTACTGGACGTGAATGAAGACTTCCTAAAGCACCTGTTTGGTGGAGATCCTGTATCCTCACCCACAGCTCATTACATTAATCCATTCATGTCTGCAAACCCTGCCCCATGTTGCCAATATGGACAAGCAGTGAATCTGTACTTGAAAGAATCTCAATGTCCTAAAAAATGTCACAGGAGTTTTAAAATTTAAACTCATAACATACATGAAACAACATGGATGGGTAAAACTTTTTTCTGTCATTGCCCACACCATCATTTAACACGTGCTGTCAGAATGAAAGTCTGGAAAATTGTTACCTGCTACATTTCTAGGCACACTTCCCTGACAGAGAACTACAGGGGAAAAAAGCTTGATAATATTTGTTCCTATTTATTTTCTCTAAAGTTAATGCTACTTCTTTGTCTGTGAACTTTTTTTTTTTTTTTGGTGACATGAAAAACATGACCTTGCTGAAGCTTCTCAGTTAAAAATGAATTCTCAGTAGAAAAATATCCCTAAAGTAGATTCTCTCTCTTACCAGGGAATGCTCCAGCAGTCAACTTCAATTTGCCTTAAAGACAAAAAGGCATCTCTCTAGGGATAAAAATCAATCCCAAAACTGTCAGCAGCAACATACAAAGTTTAGAAATGTGCTTAATTCAGCACAAACAAATGCTTGTAAATTGTCAAGCCAATATGCGAGAAGTGACTCTTCCATTAAATAAAATCATGAGCTAAATGAAAAAAACTAGAAAGGGGACAAAGACACCACAAGCAGATATATTTTATCCACTACCTATCAAGCACACTAGTACAGAAGAAATAAGAACCCATTCTTTACTAATAGATTACTGATTATGCTTAGTATTATTTTAATTGCTATTAATTTTAAAAATTATTTTCATTACTGTTGTGTTCAAGTGCATACAAAAGCATACCTTCTCTATACAGTTTGGCAACAAGCAGCAGTCTGGGACTCCATCAACTCAGATTTGCAATCTGAAGGTGATCCACACTCAGCAACAAGGAAATCAGTTTTCCAGCGTGGAGACATCACAAACCACAACAACTGCACAAACGACTCAAGCCATTGCTGGCTACAGATATTCAGTAGGCACGCCTTTTTCTCCCTCTCCTCTCAAGGCCTGAGCAAGGTTAGAAACCACAGCTGGAAGTTCTTGCTTTCTCTTCTTCTGTGCCTTGTGGTACCTGTGGAAACTGTTAACACCCTTCTGCTTTCCTAAGGCCTCCCTGCCTCCACCTGGCAGCAGTCTGGAAACTGCCTCCACATCCACTACAGTGCAAAGATAAGGTACAAGGTCTGGCTGGATGGCACGTGGGCAAGCAAAGCGACCTTCCCTATCTGGACATTCTGTCTGCAGTCACTTCTCCACCTCTGAAGAAAGGGATGGGACTGTTTGGTGGGTTTAGTTCAGACCTGTACAATGGTCCTGGATACCATTGATCAAAATGGACAGGACAGAGACAGAACATATCAACAAAACGAATAATATAGCAGTGACAACTGTTACAGTGATTTCTCCCCATCTCCCTAGGATAATGAGAACTTGGACGTTTCCTTCTATAAATGTGCTTCCTACCCTAGTAGATGAGGCCACAATGATCTACACTTGTAAGAAAGATGAAAAGTCTTGAAATATGCTCAAGATTTCAGCAGAACTCCACCCCAGATCTCCTTAATCTTCAATGAAACAACTTAATCTTTCTGTACCCCAGTTTCTTACCTGTAAAATCTCCATTTAGAGTATAAGCTGTTTCAGGCATGGACTTCATTATACAGTAACTAGTAAAGCCTTTAAGTTTTGTTCTATGTGTGGCTGTAAACATCAGCAAGTCTTGAAACAAGAAAGTGCTATTCAGTGTAAAGAAGTAGGTATTTTGGAAAAAATAGGCTGTATTTTACCTGAAAAAAACCCTTGCAACAACCAAAAAATCCAAAACCAACCCCTCCTCAGAAAAGATCTAACACAGACTCAAAGAGCACATTTCAGTGATTTCCGCAGAGTTACACCAAAACATCTCTGTGTGTTAAAAATGGAAGGGCATGTTCTACAGTATTGAAAAATCCACGATGAATCAATTAAAATATGAAACCATAGAAACATTTGAAAATATGAAGTGAATGGAAAATGCAAGAAAAGGAAGGTTCCGTAAAACCAAAAGGCAAGTGGGGGAACCATCAAAGCAAGATCAGTAATAATCAGAGCACAAAACAGTGCTATTTGAGGGTTCTTTTGTGTAGAATGTAGGAAAAAATAGACCAAGTTCCATGCTGGAGATCCACTACAAGGAAGACATGATCATGTGTCATTACTATGCTTTTATGTTACTTTCTGCGAGCACAGAAACACCATGAATTATGGTTCACGAATTATGAACTTTTATGTAGGTCAAGGAAAGAAAGAAAAAACATAGCCAATGAGGAAAAACTGTAAGACAAAAGTTGTCATCTCTTTCTGCCATTACTTTCAGAGGTAACAATACTGTCAGACTTCCACACACTGACACAACATGTCATGCAATTTCGCATACAATGTTATAAGTGCCAGAAAAAGAACGGCTATTGCTATTCTCTGAATTGCTTTATTATAAAACTTTCTATGGAGATTACCAAGGACTGGAAAAGGAGGAGGGGGCGGAAATTTTTTCCTGATTTATCTTGAAAATCAGAAAGTCTAGGCTATTTGCAGCTGATACTTCAGAATGGTCAGAAATCTTTTAATCACTACTTTACCAAATAAATTTTCTGATACACACCATCAAAGGCAAAGATTAGCCCAGGAATCCAGCCATGACTTATTTTGGCAGTGTGCATATCTTAGTAGATTCTTTTGGTCCTCCCTAGGATTAACAGGAGTTTCCAGAGATGG
This sequence comes from Haliaeetus leucocephalus, assembly GCF_000737465.1. Lineage (NCBI taxonomy): Eukaryota > Metazoa > Chordata > Aves > Accipitriformes > Accipitridae > Haliaeetus > Haliaeetus leucocephalus. Next base: position 1,243,220 of record NW_010972664.1, read on the forward strand.
CACGGGCTTCATACAAAAATCTGAAAATGCAAAGCTATATTGCTTGGTTTAGTCACCCAAGAAAGTAGGCTAGAACAGCTGAACTATCTTGCATTCAAAAATAAGACTGTAAATTGTTACAGAATAGAGTAAAAATTCATAATCACAGGTATTAGAGATCTCTCTCATTAGCTGGTTCTCTCTTCCAGACAGTACACCATAACTAGAGTTCTCACTGTAACAGTTCTTAATATCAAAAATCTTTCTCCAAAATGAACATATAATTTCTTAATTTAATCAAATTACTAGTTAAAACTGCAAGTATTTTTCATTGAATGTAAAAACATTATTGTTCTTTGGTTTTCATAACACTGAACCATTTGTTTATTTTTTAAAGACCAGCTACTTCTCTGCCCCTTTCACAGAGGATGCTGGCTGTTGCTCAGGTCCACAATATATATGTTGCTATTTTCATTGGGTCCAAAGATGACAACAGTGCAAGTTCAGGCTAAAAGGCCAAATAAATAGGTTCAAGTTAGGATCAAATAAATGGGGGTCTTGGGCATAAACCCCATACCACATCCTGGTCTTGGAAGGCAGCGATACGCTTTGGTTAAGTCAAGCAGGGCAGTCCATACTGCCCACAGTGCTTGTTGCTGTCTGCAAACACCTTCAAGCACTGTGTCATATTTTCAGTCTTTTCTTTGTATTCGAGCTAGAACCTCTCTAATTTTATAAGCATGGAGGCTGTCACCTCTTGCAGTGTCAGGAGCTGCAGTCCTAAGCACAGGGTTACCGGGGTTAAGCCAGCAGTTCTCAAGGAATTATCAGTGTTTGGCAGTTTTGTTTTAATACCTTTGGAGGAGAATGCCTGATTCTGCAAGCCAGGCTGAATCCATATCCCATGCCTTGAGGAACTGACAGGACGGGGGGCTCTGGGGGCAGCTCACAAGCAGGGTACGATCACAACTTGCAGGAATGCTGCTGCAGAGTGAGCCAAGGGGAGTGTAAAGCTGGGACCTGCAGCAGTTCTGATGGCAGCCTCAGAGGAACCTGTTGGGTTTTGGGGGATCCGAGTTAACCTGCAATAACTGAATCCTGCCAGTGGTCTTAAGAGCTAGACTGCAACCACATCTCAACTTCTGGCAAAACATTTACAGCTCCACAGTTATAGTCTGGCCACTCCTAGGTTAAGTTACATTACCAAGGTACTGCCAGCAAAAGGAAAAATGAAAGCTTATGCTTCTCCTCTTCGCAGTATCACTCTTAACATTACACGCTTTCACACTGTGCAGTCCACTCACCAAGTGCAATAGGGAGGGCAATGGGGACTGTGACCCGAAAACCTTGCCCTAAAGGCCCATGAGGAAAACAGGCTGAAGATTTCCTGAGGGAAATCCTTGCCTGGGCTTACTAAGAGGCAACTAGAAGGCTGCTGTGCTTTCCCTGCCCACTGCATGAGAGGCAGACAGTATCTGAACTCAAATTACTGTTTGATTTGGGTAAAGAGTCAGACACCACCTGGGGCAATGTCCAGACCACAGCAAGGGATACTATTTCCAGAAACACCAATGACAGGTGGGAATTTGCAAATGGTAACACTCTATACATTTAGGGCACCACTGTGTTTCAGTGCAAACCATTAAAACACAAGCATACAGCATCATTCAGGGTGATTTTTTGCATTGGACCATAGCAATGTTGAGAGTAGAGTCCAAACTCCCTGTTTTTTTGCAGCAACTGATCATCCCATGCTCAGGGATGCAAATACTGCCTTAGTTTCTGTCCTGTTCCAATTTTAGTCCATGAGATAAATGTGCACCACATCATCTGGTGAGAGAGCATGGAGGCAGTGAAAGAAGGCTGCTGGTTGACTGGAAAAGGATGTTATTTTCAGAACTCCTTCATTTCAGTTAAGTTTGTGATCTTGGTTTCTTTTGTTATCTAATTTAGAGGGAGGGGAAATTGCAGCAGGTCATTAGTAACTCCAGTAATGCAAAGCTATGGAGAAAAAAAAAGTATGCT
>NW_010972664.1:1245339-1309887 GCF_000737465.1 Haliaeetus leucocephalus
TGATTTCTGGAAGTATGCATGCTCTATCCAGCACCTTCATTTCATCTTTATCAGTAAGGACAATACATAGGTGGACAAAAACTGCTCTCCGAAGGCACTGAATGTTTTGTGAAACAGACTAACCTCCATCAAATGCACCTATTTTTTCTGCTTAGCAGACAACCGCAGACAACCAAACATTTGTCATTGCTGCTAGTTATTCATTCATATGATCAAGGGTAAATGGAGGTAAAGAAAATTTGCTCAACTTCTAATTCAGACTATATTTTATCACCTTTAACTGCCTAGCTTAAAATACTAGGTAGGTACATTACTCATTTCTTAATTTAGTACTACTTCACTGACCCTATTTATGCTGAATGGGCTGATGGCTTCAAGTTCATGACATTATTTCCACCCTGCCTGAATGACCGAAGCTTTGCAAACAGAAGAATAAAACAAGAAATAAACTTTTTAAATGGAAGGCTTTGAGGAAGATAATAACCCATAATAAACTTTCTGAAATTATTATGGTCTGGGAACAATTCCAAGCATAGGAAGACCATGTGTTACTATGCTTTTATAATGAACAGAACTTCACAAACCTACTCACAAAACAATGTATTTTTAATATTTAAGCAGCACTGATTTATACCCTTTCTGAGCCCAACAGCTGGAAAAATTGGCTGAGCAAAGGTACTTATGCACACTGGACATGGACATGAGAAAGTTTTGTTTTTAAGGAATACATGCTCCCTCTCTTTCCCTTTTCCAGCGTGATCTTTCAACTGGAGTGGTTATTTGTCATCTGACGCCTCCGAATATCAGGTTATTGCTTTGTGACTGTTCTCTTCATGTTTATGTCTGAAGGAAAGCTGAAGGGATTTCAGAGTTAAAAATGCCCTGTAGCATTTGAAATGCCCTACAAAAGCCCTGAGGAGTACAGTTCCCTAGCCACAGTTCCAGTCTAGCACTGCAAGATGCACAGCAAAATTTCACATATGACATTACAAACGTGCCCTAAACTGTGACCCAGAGGGACCATCTTTAAGGTTGAGAGAGCACTTTAGTCTCCGTTCCTCTACAGACCTTTGGCTCTCTGCTGAGGCTGCTAGCCAGGGTGCCAATTAGTGCCAGCTGATTGCTCTTCTGATGTGCACACCTCTCTATGAACCAGACTGAAGCTACTAACTCATTTCATATAGGTCATTGGATGTTGACAACTTTGTAAGAGATTGACTAAGGCCCAATTTGGATTAGCAATTTAGCAGGAAGGTCCTGTACTCCACTGCCCTCCAACCCCTCTCGTACGTAATTTTAATATAGCAACTTCTAGGCTATAAATTGACTACAGTTTCAGAGAGGGGCATTAGAAAACTCCAGAAGCAAGTACATTTACAAAGACTCCCATAAAGTGTTATTGGGAAATTAAACTGTGCCTTGCCCCCTTAACCTTTTGCTATGTAGACTGCATTTAAAGGATTTCCTTAGGGCTAGAGGCTGTAGCTTACACTTCTGTTGCTAAGTGAAATGAATGATGGAAGAAACTGGCTTAATTGGGGATTCCAATAAAATACTGGGTTTATAACCAGGGAGTCAACAAAGATTTAGCCACTTCAAAAAATTTAAGACATGAATGGGAAATTCATATTTTGTTTTAGAATAAGAAAAAATACATAATTATAAAGCCATCTACAGTCTATTGTAACAAACCCACTTCTACAAAACTGTAAGAAAAAAGGGTGGGAGAGTCTTATTTGAAAAGTACATACTAATTTAGGCCACAGGATACCTGCAGTAGTTACAGGTTCACTGCTGTTAGTACCATAAAGTGTATTCTGTAGTACAACAATGTATACATTCTTTAAGCAGCAACCATCAATTTTACTAGCTGAACTTCTGCCAAATACTTATTACAGATCCTACTAGTTTATTCCAGTGTCAGTCACTACCACTGGGACAGCCACCCTGTGATGGTTACTTTTCCCTACAGTCTCATTCCTAATGCTGCTGTGGAATAGAAATGGGATGCAAACAGCATGTGCAGCCTGGAGATTTTAGGAATGAGAAAAACATCGTATCATGCATCACAAACAAAGCTCCTCCATCTCACACTGATTTCTTTCAAGAACTCCACTGCCTTAGCCAATTAGCAAGAGGTGCAATAATTTTTTTTAACCACAACATTAAATGAGTACAACCACAGTGTACATGCAGTTATGTCTGGTGTACGGCAACATCATGACTGCATCCATGGCAAAGGAACTGTATTTATAGGCCATAACAGTTGCTAAAATTGTATAACTTTCATATGCAATCAAGGCTGCCGTTATTATAAGACAAAGGTGTTACAAACTTTCTGTGTGTCTAATCCAGCTCAGACACATCTGTACTCTGGCAGTATGTAAACACAGCAAAAATAGGATATCTGCTCAGCAGTGTCAGCCACTTGAGGTGCTCCATTTCCCTCTCATCTTTAACAGATCATTGTAATGCAGTAGCTCAAAGGAGATAGGAAACAGGAGACTGAGACACCCCTGCAGGGCTCCACTGAGTTTCAAAGGTGCTAGCAGCAAGAAACACAGTAAATTAAAAAACTAGCATGACAAGAAGTGCAATCTTCAGGGCTAAATATATATGGTATATTGTATGAAGAGTTATAGTGGATCTCCTACTGGAGAACAGCTGTACAGTAAAGCTTTATATCAAAGAGTTAAGTTGGCTAAGCTAGTAAAAAAACCAGTTTTCTGTAGTGTGGGCCATATGCAGAAGGGCATGAGAAAGCAGTTGGGAACTTCTGTGTTCCCCTTGCTCCCAGCACTCAGAGCACCCCACGGCCAAGTGAAAATGGGAGCTGCTCCCTGCTTGTATTGGGGCCAGGTTACAGACAACTCAAAGGGACACATGAAAATTGCAACATCACCTTTGCTGTTATCCTGTCCATTTCAGCATGACATGATTGCTGGGAGTCCTGGACTTTACAAGTGGAGCTGAGTCTGCTGTGGCACCTAATGTAACCACTTTGCTGATGACTCATGCTGCTATCCCAGCGTTTTACATCTGCTTTGCTCAGGTTCAAATGCCTACAGTAAGGTATCAGACAACAAAGAATGAAAATCAGAAGGATTCTATTATTCATGTTTCCTGAAGACTGAGCTGAGGAGACCTGTTTCAATGCCTTTTACACAGAGAGAAGACACAGCAATTGTCATGCTGAATTGCAGACTTCAGGACTGGTCTTTACTTGCATGGACAGGAGAAGCCCACCTATGTTCTTGGGTATTTGTACTTTACAAGGAGGACTTCACAATATCCTAACAAAGAGGGGCCTCTTGCTTCCAGATCATATTGTATGTATAATCCAGAGCTGTATCTATTAAAAAATAAATTAAATCAAGTCAACGAGTACCTTCTGGTACGTAGGTGGGAAGAAACTAGTTATAGAAAATAATTTGTTGTAAGAGGAAGCTGGACAAGTTCCTATTAGAGGAATGACATTTTTAACACAAAGAATAAATGTTAATTAAAACTGCCTGTTTATGGACATGGAAGGTAAATCCTGAAAGTCCTTAAGACAAGCCTGATCATTTCTTCAAAATCTGTGTTAAAGCCCAACAGAAGTGATGAGGTTTAGACAGCTTTATTTAGTGTGGTGCTATGGCCTTTGGTAGGTCATGGGGTCAGAGAATATTAGTCACCAGGGCTGCCTTTTCTGATGGCTTTAATCTTTGAGATCTTCCAGTGCAACTGTGTGACCCATAGTTAGCAAAACGCATGAAAAATGGCCGAAGCACGTATTTGGTTGCACATCACATCATAAATTACCAACAGGACTATTCTGACCAACAAGTCTTCACTGAAATTAACCAATTAAAAAATGGGGAAACAGTGTTCCCACTGTCACCACTGCCTATCAGCAGACATCACACGATGAACTGATGCTCCTGGTCACCCAGCCAGGCCTCCGCCTCTGGGAGCAGTCGCTCACCTCTGCCAGACCAGCCATCACTGCTGCATAGACAAGTGGCTTGCCAGTCCCTCATGTTTCAGTCTGTTGGCCAGGGGGGCAGGCTGCCCACCCGCACTGCCCATCCATCAATGGGATGGAGCCATCCTCCTATCTTTTTGCAATCACCTTGACCAAGGTCCCCAAACAACTAGGTTGTAAAGCACCAGCACTAACACCTAACCACCTTACAGACTGGGAGGCATAAGACAGTGGTGACTATCTGTGTTTGAGCCCACAGGAAAACAGGTGACTTCAGGAAGAAAAGACCAAAGCACACCTTGGATCAGGAACAGTGTCAGAGCACGGCATGCAGGGCCTGATGTGGCTACAGGAGTTTGGTGCCCACAGCAGTGTGGGTTTCCCTGCCAGCAGCACCAGTGGAGGGCACAGCCTGGAAATGTGCCTCTGTTCTCCCAGGGTGCAAGAAGGGCTCCATGATCCCCTTCTGCCTCACTGCTTCTCACAGCACAATCTCCCAGACCATAAATAGGACCAAATTCCTGTTTTATATATTCTTTCACAAAAAGTTTCACTTGATTAAAGTTGTTCAAATACCTTTACTCATAAAAATGGACATACTAAAAAAGACATTATTAAAGAGATATTCATCCTCAAGCCAAGACACTGAAATCAAACCAAACATAAAAGACCAGGAAAACACACTGTAACTCACTCAATAGCGTAACAAAATGCTATCACTGCAGAAAAACACAAAAGTAATAATAAAAGTAACTTTGACCTTAGTAGCTTTCAAAGTGTTAGGTACTGGTGGAAATTTTACCTGATCTAAGAAATTGTTTCTGCTCTGCAACCTCCTTTTTTTTCGCCATGATATGAAAATTCAAAGCCTCCAGCATTTTTTCTAATTCCAGGATGAAGTTCAAGAAATGAACTATTTCATAACCTCCACAGCCACCACCGTTCTTTTACTCCTCTGGGGAAGGTTTCCCTACATGTGCAAGTAAATTAGGAGCTAAACATCTTTGTAAACACAATTTGAACAGTGAATAAGAGTATGGTTCCTAAATCACTTGAGAATATAAATTAAGCTTCTTGGTCATTTGGCCTCCTGTCCTGGTTTCAGCTGGGATGTAGTTAACTGTCTTCCTAGTAGCTGGTACAGTGCTATGTTTTGAGTTCAGTATGTGAAGAATGTTGATAACACTGATGTTTTCAGTTGTTGCTCAGTAGTGTTTAGACTAGACTCAAGGATTTTTCAGCTTCTCATGCCCAGCCAGGGCACCTGACCCAAAGTGGCCAACAGTGTATTCCATACCATGCAACGTCCCATCTAGTATAGGAACTGGGAAGTGGGGGGGCAGGGATTTACCGCTCGGGGACTGGCTGGGTGTCGGTCGGTGGGGGGTGAGCAATTGCCCTGCGCATCATTTGTACATTTCAATCCTGTCATTACTACTGTTGTCATTTTATTAGTGTTATCATTATCATTATTAGTTTCTTCTTTTCTGTTCTATTAAATCGTTCTTATCTCAACCCAGGAGTTTTACTTCTTTTCCTGATTTTCTCCCCCATCCCACTGGATGGGGGGGGAGTGAGTGAGCGGCTGCGTGGTGCTTAGTTGCTGGCTGGGGTTAAACCACGACACCTCCTAATATTTTTATTTATCTCCCTATCTCTATTTGGATTGAAGGTATATGTCAGTTTATTTTCATAGCAAAAGACAGCAGCTGTAACACAGACTCCAGAACACACTTTAAAATTAGTATTTCTGAGGTTCCCTTTCTTTCACACTCCCGTTACAACTATACTGGGGAGAAAACAAAACACAGTTCAATAATGAAAAAAAGGGATCCTACAGGTAAAAATCATAGCTTGTATTCTGTATCCTGCATGCTGCAAGCATATTTCAGGCCAAATCACAAAGTCAAAAATAGACATCTTTTGCTTCCTAACACTTACAAATGGGGTGAATTATTCAGTTTTATGAATTAAATCTTCAACCTTTTTTTTCTGGGTTACTTTGCTGGATTTGCGTGTTTAAACATCTTCCAAGCAGGAAAACAAGTTGCAGAGGCAAGAAGGCTGCTGAGTTCACTGGCTGATCTACAGGAGGTTTCTTAGCTTATCATCACACCCACACAATACCATATGCAAGTCTTCCAGTGTCTCTTTTCAATTGTTGAGAGAGCAATTTGCTTAACTGCAAGCTCACGAAATTCTGCACACAACACAAGTTGCATAGAAAGGCAAAGGGCAAAAGTGGAGTAGCTATCCACATAGCATCACTGTGTACTTGCTGTTGAGTCTAATGCTTCTGGAAAGACGTAGCTCATCACCCTGTCTGGCTTTGCAGAGCATGTGTGATAAGTCTGACGCTTCCTGAGCATCAGGAATCAAACTCAGTCAGCATATGCCATAAAGTTGTTTTGTTTGCATGCAGTGAAATGCAGCAATAAGGGACAGAAACACAGCAACTCTGTTCTTCTTCATAAGAAAGGGGAGATGATGTTAAGAATAGTGACTGTAGAAGGCATATAAACCTCCAACCAGAGAAAATAGACCCATTCCTACATGAGTTTTTGCTCTTAAACATCTAAGTTCCTTGCTCCTTTTGCCAGGAAGTGGATTTCACTTTTATACAATTTACTCAAGGAACTAAGTAGAAGAGGAAAAAATCAGAATTAAACCATAGTTTAGAATCTTACCTGGAGCTGTACAAGCTTCCTTACTAAAATGTGCTAGCCTGCTGTTACTAGGGTACTCGGATTATTTCCTTTTTACTTACTCTACACACACACATGTTAAGTAATATCAGTCAGGTTACAGAATCCAGTACATACGTGTTAGGGAATTGCAGAATTAATGTGCAATCTAAACTCAGCCTAAATGCTTATCTAGGCTTGATTAATAAATAGTTTATGATACAGTCTTTTAATGCATAGCACTAATGTTGCTTTATTTAATGCACATGATATGTATTTTAAGAGCAGCTCGCTCTGCAGTATTTTCTTTTGTTCCATTGCTCATATTGTAATCCTGTGTAGTGGGCTTTATTTCCTTTACGTGGCTCAAAACCTTCTCTGAAGACAAATTTATTTACTTTGTCCAGGCATTTGTTTGGTGCTCGTCATTAGAGGATACAAGTGATTCAGACATATTATTTTTACTGCAGCCTTGAAAAAGTCTGCATCTGTCTTCTACAGATGACAAAAGATGTGCACTGAGATTACAGTCAGAGAGATACAGGTACACAAAATCTGAGACATCTGGCACATGAGCTGGAATAGTAGATAGCACTATTCATTATTCTGTAGACTCAAAACACAACTCTCTAGTGACTTCGGGAGTAGATGTGGGTGTTCAACACTTCTGATTAATCAGAGCGTAGGATCTCACAGTCAGCATGCAGAAGCTGGGGAATACATGCATGATATGAAAAATTTACTGACTTTACTAAACATCGGTGGCAGAGACAAGACTACAGTCCTATTTTTCAGAGTCTTATCTAACTTCTCACCTATATATTTCCTTTCCTGTAGTCTTTGATTTATCTACTATACGCCAGCCAACTGCAAGAAATGAACAGTCTCTTCCACTGCACAAGCCTATGTATCTCTGGGCAGGTCTAACTTGTAGTCTGGATAAGGCAGAAATCCCACAGGAGGTGAGAACATGGGGAGAGAGAAAGAGGCAGTATGTGATTACATAGTTAAAGACTGTGGTCTAATACACATGAACAAATGAGCTATCTTAAATGACCTCAAATATACCATTTTATAACTTCTGAGTACTCCACTTTGCTACCTTAAAAATACTCTTTATACATTATTTTTTCATGCTATTGCCGTACGAAATCCTGTGCTCTGTATGTCAGAGAACTTGTTTATGCTACAATAGAAATCTGGAAGGTCAATAGAGGACTAGAAGAAGGGTATATCCATATATAACTTTTTCTAATTTTATGCTTTGCTTTTTACTTAAGGCATTGTTGATTTTGGTGTTGGGGTTTTTTTTTTGGGGGGGGGAGCGTGGGTTGATTTTTATTTAAAATATGGAACTACTTTCATGTGTGTGCCTTTTGTGAAAAACTATACATGCTAAATAGTCCCTTATTTAATTAAGAATGTCTTTTCCATTATATTTATTGAAGAATAAAACTGAAGTTTCAGTTAAGCACTGAGATTTGGATTACTTTAAAAGATTGGATGAAAAATAAAAGTTAGCTGAAGATCTGAATAACTAACCATGGTGTGACCGTCCACAGCAGGACTCTGATATTGTGGGGCACGTTGCAAATACGCCATTAAAAGTATAACCTAAATAAGCCCGAGGACTTCACCAGAAGAAACACATTCAAATTCCTACACAGGGTTTCTCTTATTGTCATTAGCATTTTGCATTTTTGTCTGTGAATTGGATGGAATTGCTTTTCCGTTCAGACGGTGGAAAATATCCCGGCTCTCCCCAGCAGAAAGTTGCATTTTATGTATCCCAGGCTATGCGGGTAATGTCTGACAGGCGATCTCCTCTTCGGGGAGCCGGGCTGGGGTCTGTGCGGGGAAGGAGGGTGTCCGGCCCCGGGCACGCTGCTCTCCGACGCCGGATCAGGAGCATCCTCTAGCGGCCAGCGCCTCGGAAGTCCCTGCGTACCCCAGAAACAAGAATCTTCTGGAAGACGGAGAGAAATCAGCAACTGAGGGAAACGGGCAGAAGCCAAAAGGATACTCACAAGATGAAGGATATCTTTCCCGGTCTCATGTCAAACTAAATGGGAGACAGTTCTCTTCTGAGCCCTGAGTAGCACAGAAACCCCTTTCCCTCTCTGCTCTGGAAAACCCTCATCATCAAGAAACCAGCTCAGCAGTGCTTTGGCATGTAAGAAAACAATAACAAAAGAAAAAAGAAAGAAAGCAAAACCCCAAACAGCACTCCCCAAGCCCCCACAAAAAACTTCAAATCAAAGCAAACCAGAACACCCCACAAATCCAACCAGTTTTAAAGTCCTATAAAAATGAAGATAAGAGAGGTGCTGAGAGATAAAGGTGGGAAACGTGTACAAACCTGGGTGAAGTGCATTACATTTGCATTAATTTTGTAGTCACTTCACTTAAACAACAGCCACATTAGATTCTAATCAGCATACGGTGCAAAACAAGGGCCAAATGTGAAAGAAAAAAGAGCAATCACATGTGCTTGCCATTTCCCCAGCCCATAAAACAATCTCATTGTGGTTAAAAAAATAGAAAATAAAAGATTGCCCAGAAAGACTTCCCCAATTTAACTGCTTGGGAACTTTACAGATTTTGGCACAGATGTGGACTGCAGTTTGGCTCTCTGTACTATTATTATGATCTAGGATTAAGGCAAGTAAAAAGCCTACGGTGGGTACACACTGGCTGAAAACATAAATTAGTTTGTTAGGGCATAAATCTCACAGCAAGGTCAAGCAACTAGAAGGCAAAGCACAAGTACCTAATATCTTACAGGCCATGAAGATTGCATCTGGGATCAGAAATGGCCACCTCAAGAGTTGCAGGATGAGGAACATGACCAAGAGCACACTGGGGTTTGGTAGTGACTCTGGCTCTCGCGAGGGTCCCAGCCTCACAGCTACGCTCTTTTCTCTTTTCCTTTGATTGTCTGCTTTCTCTCAGACAGCATTCGCCCTCCAAACACATCAAAACCCAGCACATTCACCTGGACTACTCTTAACATTCTAATACATTCTATCCATGCCTGGATTAGGAAAATAGGTAGCATACTTTGACAGGTATGATAGCAATATGGACAAGTGCAGGCAGTATATTTATAAAAATGACTATGTTTGATTTCCAGGCAAAGCTTAAAATTAGTCATGCCCTAATGGTTAATATTTTGAAATAAAATTTTCTTATTTACCTTAGGATTCTACTGAGGATCAGTTTAGTGAAAATTCACCATGTTTTAAAGCAGACTGCATTTGCCTGTCTTCTCATGAAAGGAAAGTATGACTCAGTTTTCTTCCATTTCTGACTGGATGCAGTTAGAGACAGGGGAGAGCACCTTGCCAGGAGCAATGACTAAGCCACCATGTGTCTTTGTGGATTAGCTATGACGTGGGCACCATGAGTGGTACATATGTAACCTGCACTCCAGCAATCTCAACCAGACTCTGCTGCCCAAGGGTGCTGGCCCTAACATACCCATCACCAAAGAGAAGTAGATAAAGAAATTTAAGTATTCCTAATACTCACTAGACCTGCAAGACTCACACCAAGCACAGTGTGTCTGCCACACTGCTGTAGATTGAGCAAACAAAAAAAATTCACAGGATGAATGTGAATTCATCAAATAAAATGGCTTCTGGCAGTAAGAACTATCCTTCAGGTACTTAACCTCTGCTCCTATCAAGGAATCCCGGTGACTAATTTTTAAACATATAGCACAGACCATATGCATTGCTCTTGTAGTCTTAGAAACCAGCTTTGAAACCAGGGTACCTTTCTGGTAAAGATAAAACATAGCAGGGGACCAAATACACATTCCTAAAATCAGGTTCAAATCAGGTCATGGCATGGCACAGATATTTACAAGTGGCAAATTTGCCAGTCCTTTCTGGTTTTCATGCTTTTGTAAACATATTAGAGAAGGCTGACTGATGAAGAATTGCTCTGCTCCCTCTTTTTCTTTCACCAACCTGGAACTTGGCTGGGCCAATGTAAATTTAGGTCTGATTAAAACCAAAATACGGGCAGGTGATAAGGTGATTCAGAATTCTTCTGTTGCTGTCTATGACATTTAACTATAAGCTAATTCTTTGGAGGATTTCTGAAAGTCACATTCAGTGACCAAAGTATAATATTTGATCCAGCAGAGAAACAGGGACCAAAGTGACATACAGATGTCCTTAAAGAAGTCAGTGTACAAATAGGAAAATTAACTTTTTGGGGCCCTGTTGTGGTTTATAGGTCAAACACCTAAAGAAACCTGGAGTCTAAAAATGCAGCTACTATAAATGTACTGAGATAAGTACAGCACATCACTCAGCAACACTTGAGTTGTAACTTGTTTTATCTGCAGTACAGAGCGAATGCTGAAGTTTTAATAGCTAATGACTTTGTAGCTCTTCTTAATGAGGAATCTATGCCAAAACTTTTTGCTTTCTCTTGCTCTGATTTTCAAAGTTTTCATTTAAATTGTGCAAAGGTCATTCAAATTATGCACTTAAGTAGCAATAGCTACAAATCAGCTACACAGAAAAATAAGGTTATATTAGTTTGCACTATGCTCTCCTATGTTACGAAGTTATGCCAAACTGTTCTGAAGCTTTCAAGTTGGTTTAAACGTTTGTGACATGAGAAAAGCAAAATTAGGAAAAATTCAAGCTTTTATTAGATGAAGAGAGGAGGTGAGGACAGATCAGCACTGTTTGCCCTCTCATGTTGGTTACTTTGGCTTCCAGCATGGCTCTTGGGATAAAAAAGAACAACTATGAGCTGGTTAAAAGCAAGGAAACAAAATGTAGAAAATTAATGTTTGGTTTTGACAATAAGGGAAATCTACCAGAGCAATCCTATGCCAGATATATGCCAAGCCTTGTTTTGTTCATGATACAGTTTTTGTTATAGGACATAATAAAAGGAGAAGGAATAGTGAAAAGACTCTGTTACAAATACAAAATTATTCGTGTAGCCAAAAGGGTAGGGAAAGTTATAGAAGATATTGTCATATCAAATCATCAGCTTGTAAAATAGCAAGTGAAATTCATTGTTGATAAATGTAAAGTAGTGCGCTTGAGAAAAATTGACTCAAATATCCATACATATTTACGCATATGTATCTGCACATAAGTGTATACATACCCTGTGTACCTAATTATATATATACACACATAAAGATGCAATCTTAATTGGCTATTATAATTTAGGACAGTTATTGTCTGTAACCCTATAAGAATACCAATTTTATGTTCAGTGGGAGTCAAAAAGACAAATAGAATATTAGAAACTTTATAGAAAAAGAATAGAGAACAAAAGATATAAAGCCATTATGATAAAGATTAAGTCCAGGCACAATTCTGGCAACCTTGCCAAAACAAGTTGTACCAGAACTCTACAAGAGAAAAGGGAAGAGGATGACTGACAGTGTAAGAACATTTCTGTACCAGGATAAATTAGATAGCTATAAAATCACTAATAGGATAGAGAATGTGAGGGGTAACGGTTATTCACTCGTTCCCATTAGGGAGCCTTAAATACAATTATCAGGCAGCAGCATTAAAACATACAAGAAAAGTATGTTTCCACACAGCTCATATCTGGATCCTAGAATTCATTGCCACAGAATGCAGAAGACTTCATTAAGTGTAAATGTTTAAAAAAAAAAGTTGAAAATATATGCAAGAATGTAAATCATAGCCTATTATCACAAAGATACAGATATAACCTCTGCCTTAGGACAGTCAACTGCTTGATCCACTAAAAGGATGAGAGAATATAGTGAGGGAGTATCAACATTTATTTGACCTGTTCTTCATGTTTTCCCACATTTTCCATTCTTAAGCTCAGTATGGTTTTGTTTTACTTGCCTTCTCGATGTAAGCTTATGTATGTAGCCTACCAACTACTTTTTACCCATCATTAATGCATCATACTTTAGATACTTACTACTGCTGTAATCGTCAAATGTTCACAGCATTCTTTTCAACCTGCCAACTGCTACAAAATTCAGTGATATGCTTTCAGCATCCCAGAGTAATCCAAGAAGAGAAGAGTTTGTATTTATTCCTTTCTAAATTTCTCATTAACTTTCACCTGGTAGAGTTTACATTTTCTCATTATCTTTGTATTTCATCTTGCAATTCTGAAATTCTAAGACTTTTAGAAATCGAGATGTGAAAAAAGCACAACTTACACATACATAGTCCTATGATCATCCTATACACATAGCAATGAAACAAAGAATTGAACTGCCCTTGATAACCATTGCTTTATCTTATTTACACTTGTGTGCTTAAAAATACATTTAGAGATTGATCCTTAACAAATTATTAAAACTCTATTAATGCTACTGATACCACGACCTATTATTCCTTCAGTATAAATAGACCAAAGAGAATAAGTTAAAATGAAGAGAAAAATATATAATAAAACACATTTTCACATTTCATAGTTAGCTTTCCATTTTGGTTCACAGTAATTTTGTAACTTCGAAGAATGTATTTTTTTATTCTCGAAACACAAATATCCACTGTTAACTTTGCTATTGTCAGTTGAAAACTCTTCACTAGTCTACAGTCCCCAACACATTCTTTGAAGCCAGGTGAGAAAAGAGAGGGGGCAGAAAAGGCAGCAAGAGAGAGGACAGAAGGAGTTTTGAAACTTTCAGACTTAAGTTCTAAAGTGTTACATTTCAAATTCAGGACACTCTGTAACTGAGCAAATAGAGGAGAAAAGAAAGACTGCAAATTGTGTTCTTTAAAATGCTTGGAAGGGGGAGTGTACAATTATGTTCCACCACATCTAAACAAAGGTTGTACGAGTATATGGAAGAAAGGTAGAGTTGGTTGGCCATAAATTAGCTTAAACTGCATAGCCCAGTTTAAATAGCAACCGTTGACTTCCTTTCCTTTTAAGGATGGGTGCTTGTTGAGGATTTCTTGGCTGGGTGAGGGCATGTGAGCAATCCAGCCGTTAGGTGGGAACGAAGCATAAGTTGACAAAGTGCTGGAGCAGACAAGGACGCTGTGTCCTTGTACACTGGGAAAAAGGAAGATAAGAAGAGCCTGACAAACAACACCTGGATGCTGAAGAATGAGATAAGTAACTGCTGGACAACTCGTGAAGAAGCTTGCACAGCCAATAGAGGATAAGATAGTGTCGCGTGAACCGGGGAATTGTACCAATTAGAGTATTGTATAAGGCGCGTGGACAAGCCAGTCTTGTATAAATGTCAAGACATCTGAACAATAAAGGAGCAAGATGTTTAACTCACATTGAGTATGATTCTTGACTCTGGCCGTTCTTCCCGACAGGTGCTCAGAAGCTTGGTCTTTCTTGAGCCTGCTAGACAGCCAGGACAGCCAGGCAGGCTGTCTTTGCCTTGCAGGGAAAGGCTCCAGGATAAAGGCAAATTCTGAGCTGCCCGCGCTTGCAGTGTCACTGTGCTAGGTATGACACAACACTGCCAAAATAAACATACTCCCAGGAAAAGTTCACAGATGGTCAAAGACGGGTTTGGATTATCTTTCAAAAACTTAAAAATGCTCTAAATTCAAGCTCATGTTTCTGCCACTTTGCCAGCTAGTGAGAGCAGAGCTAAGCACTACTCATTAGAGTTCTTGCAAGCTCCACACAGATTAAGAAATCATAGAACCTTAAAAAGGATTCCTAGCTGAAATTGGTATGGCCTTTACTAGAGTGGAGTTTAAGCTTCCATGGGTGAGGTTTGTAACTCCTATCAGAACACTACAGAACAGCAGGAGCACCACTACCACAACCAGTAGATCAAGAAGAAAACCCAACCCACCACCACCACCAAACCACAATGCAATAACTAATCCTACACACAGAAAGACTAATTTGTTATGCCATTACCTACAGAGGACATCTTAGCCATGACTGCAATCCAGTATTATGCCAAACATGGTCAACAATCATTAAAATATTATTTCTTTTTGTTCACATAAACATGTTGTGAACATAATAGTCCCCTGAAAACTGATACCTTTTCACAGGCAGGTATCAAATACCTTCAAAATGTCATCATCCAAGTGTAAAAATACAGATACCTTTAATTTTTAATGTCTTTTCTTTTTTTCTTTTCTTTCAAATCAGTGGAGATACCATTCTATTATCTACTTTGTCAAAGTTTGAGAAAGACTAGACAAACTCACCCTTTTAATAAAAGGATGGTTATTAAAACTGTGCTTTGTAACAGACTCGCTAATGATTTTATGCTGGTCTGATGAAGTCAGGAAAATTTTATGTATAAAATTCAGAGCATAAAATGGAATGTTCATGGAGGAGAATAGGCGCTTGAGTTCCTACTGACTATATACAGCATAAAGGCTGGCATACTTTATTGCTGCCTAGCAAATATTAGACATGGTGCACATTCTGCCTTCCTTGATATAGGAAATTTTACCACATAGTCTGCAACAACAACAGCAACAAAAGCATCTGTATAGTAAATCACGCAGAAAACAGTCAGCACTATGAATACTAAAAGCAAACTAATTCAGCCTTTTCATGAATAGACATTATATTTAAGTTTATACGGTCCCATCTCATGTCCCATCTGCTTCAGTTCTTCACACCAGAAGAAACTTTCCAAAATGAATATTTCATTGACTTAGTAAAGCAGTTTACAGATTATTCAAGACTGCAGAGGTGTGCCGTGGTCTAGGTACTGTGATTGGAAATTTTCCTAAACAGCAAATAAGTGTTCTGTATCTTCATTAAAAGCAATGAATGCTGTACAGCTTGGCCTTTGTTAATGAACACCTCCCCCCACCCCCAAATTACCTCCACTTTTGCTGATATACTATGAGCCTGCCTTCACAAGGTTAATATTACCTTAAATCACCCATTTAGATGGACCAGATCATCTATAGGTTCTCCAGTCTTCACCACAGGGGCATGTTCAATCACAAGTCTTTCACAGTAGAGGACAATAAGACAGGGCTTACAAGCTTTTGGTTTTGTTGTCAGATGGTTTTTTTTTCTTACATACAACAGATCAAATTTGACTTGGGCCAAAACGAAAAACTTGTTCAAATCATTCTGCTTAAAGAAATAAGTAGCAAAAGACTTTCGTAAAAGATATGCTAAAATATTTGGGAAATGGAAACATTCTTCAAAAGCCTACAAACCCACTGCATGTTTTCAGAATTTAATGTGTTAAAATATCCATAATTTTTACAGTGCAATTTTAGTAATTTGGGAAATCTACACAAACTTGCTACCATGTAATTTTCTATTCAGAAGAATAATCTTACTAATTGGGTGGATATTGTACTGCATATATCTGATATGTTTATGTAGGTGTAACAAAATCCACATTGAGATTACACCTGAAGGAAAAGTTCAAGCAGGGAAAAGTTCAGGCTCTACAGTTGTAGTTCAGGCTGAACTATGCCAATCATATCTGGCAAATCTCACATCCTTGATGACAGGAGAGCAATATGCCTCTAAAACTGATTAAAATAAAACTAGATACTCTATTTTAAGTTTATTTATATTGCAAGGGAACAGAAAGTGAAGTTAGAGTAGCTTTTATCAGAAACTACTGACAAAAAAGGAAACTGCCTTACCTCATTGAGAAACATATTTTTTGTCATGTAATGGAGGAAAAACAAACTGTAATGAATTAAAAATATAAAAATAATATTAAAAAACCCTTTATACAATTGTTTCCTTTCAGAGCAAGTGCTTTATATAGAAAATTTGATTTTAACATGATACCAAGGAATTATATTAATTCTAAATGTGTCTGCATTTCATGATATTAATTTAAATTTATGAACTGTAAAGCATTGGACAAAGACATTACCTGTATCAGAACTAATGTCATTGTATTTGTGAGGTCTACTGAGGTCTGACAAAGGGAGACAAACAGGAAATCTATCACATTTTTCACGTTTGCATGCATTCAAAAGATCTAGCCATGGACATCTGTGGCTCCAAAGTATGTCTGCAGAGAGCATATATAAAAGAGGTGGAATAATGCCCTTTAGATGCTCTCATCAGGGATATTATCCTTGTCGCTACTTACAATTCATAAGATGCACAGGTGTCAGGAGAAGCATAGAAAAGCATATTTATGAGTTTGAAGGGTATGTGTTTAAGGGCTTTTCAAAGCATCAATAACATCCTCTCCAATTCAGGTTCTACACTTTTTCACTAAAAGTCATTGAGACCGTATGTCCAAAATTTTTTTTTTTTTTAATATGAGATTTAGAATCACTAAGTGCTCTTTTAATGGTTCACTTGGTCTACCAGATCTTTTGGAAACTACTTCAGCAGATAGGTGTTATGAGAGACAAATAGGATATATCAGATGATCTTGCCTGGACTCTTAAAACTGGTGCACCCACTCAACAGATTTCAGTTTGTGAGGAGAAAGAAAAATTATTATCTACTTCCACTGCCAGATTTGCCCATACTATCTGAGGGAACAGATACTTCAATTTTAAGATAACATGCACCTTACAGTTTTGGGTAGGTACGTTTCATTCATGGCTAGTTTCTGCAACTTGCTGAAAACTGTTCAGTAATGAAAGACTTACAAACTGCAGATCCTCTTATTAGTTAAGTTTTGAGGCCTGATGCTTGCCCCTTCAACACAGTTACTCTTTGACTGCGCTGCATAAACTGATTAGTGATCTTCTTCCCACTCACTGACATCAGCACCTGGGTTCTATTATTGGTCATTTGCCTTTTGCCATGGGTGATACAGATTCTTGGGTTATCTAACTGATGATCAATATGAATTTCTAGTATATACACCACTTACCTTGTCAAAAGGAAATTTCATTAAAGTGAAACTTGTTTTTACTGACCACATATCATTCAATACTGGAATAAACCTCACCTTTAACACAGGGAGGCAAGCTGCACTGTTGGTGAATTAACTTATGAAGTTTTGCTCAGGTTGCCTCCTGTCCCATCATTTGGATTACAGCACAGAGTTTAATAGCAGGATACAGCTGAATTCAATGCTCCACATGCTGGCAGCAGTCAGGAGAAGAATTAGTTTATAAATGATTGTTTATGACAACTGAATTATCCAGAAGTTTAGAGTTAAGTATTTGCTGTGCTGATCATTTAAAAGATAAGATGGGGATAATTTAATGGAATCTGAAGCATGACATGGCTGAGGAGATTATAGTTTACAATCTACACTTTCATTACTAGAATAGCATCTTAACATAGTATTCCACAGAACGAATGACATAGAAAATACTACAAAATGATACAGTTGCATATGTACAAGATCACCTGCTTTTACTCAGTACTGGAGTTATGTAACCTAAACCAAATGTACATTATTGCCTTCCAAATCAAGCCAGGGGTTAAAACCTGTGAAGCAATATACATACCGAGACAGTCAATAATTAAAAAAGAAGGGGGACGGTTCACATGAATCCAGATTTTACAAAAGCAGTTAAAAATAAAAAAACGGGCAAGGGCAATGGAAACAGACAGTGCCTGTTTTCAAGCAAATGCTATGCAAAGTATTTCCCTTGCAAGAGAAAAGTTAACCCAATTGTGAAACTGTCTCAGTAGCATTTCCATCCTCAGGCAACATTTTACAGCTATTGCTCATGCCGTGCTTCTGGCAGGCAAATGTCATTTTTAAATAATACTGGAGGAAAGCAGAGTTGGAGTCTGAGTTCACCCAGGAAGATGAGCACAGGGCTCAGGGTTCAGTATACAGGTTGGTTGGAACCAGCAGTCATACGTTTTCTCAGTAATCTCTATTGATTAGAGAGATCACCATGGATCACAACAAAGACAGAACATCTGTCTGTCTGGTATGACAGGTATATAACAGCTCTCAAAACCAGACACTCTCAAAAAATATACTAATTTAGTCTAGTGCAGCATACCAGATAGCCAGACAGAAAGAATCAGTTTTAAATTGTGAACTTTCTGCTGACAATTGCCATCTTGCAGAAAATGTAGCATCAGGTCATCCTGTGCCATTAAGCTGTAGGCAAAAAAATGAATGGCAGAATAATGGTTCATCATTTGAAAAAACAATAATGAGGGAACACAGTTTACTAGGTTAAAGTCCAATTACTAACCCAGTTCTGAAATATTTTGAAAAGTAGAAGTCTTCTATTAAGCTTGGTCTTTAAAACTAGTATGCAGAGCTTTTCCCTGAAGAAAGTTCCTATTAAAAAAAGGATCTTTGAATCTTTTCTTGCAAGGCTTCAGGATAATATTTGGCTATTAACAAAGTAATAATTTCTTTTTTCTTTTTTTTTTTGCTTAGTCAAACTTAGCTTTATTCCTGAAGCAGCCATAATGAATGAAAAGACAGAAGCACCCTAAAAGTTACTGTTGCGATTTATCAGAAGAAATCTTCATTGACTTCTTCAGCTGAACAAAGCCACTAGAACAGGCATACTTTTCCTTTTTTTCTTTTCTTCTCTTCTCCTTTTAGCTAAAAGCAAGAGGATTGAATCACCTCAGAGTCTGAAAGACAAGCTCCTCATTTAATGGCAGCTACTTGATTATGGTTAAACTTAAAGGAATAGACACCAAAATTTCAGTTTCCGTTGCTTTTCATCACTCTCCACCGAATTCAGTAACTCCTGCATTACTCCCCCCTCTCCACCAAGATCACTCATCTATTTGTGTTATAGAAATTGAAATGAAATATTAGGTATCCTTTAAAGTCAATGGGAAATACTTTATATTGTACACTAAGAATGAAATTAGTATTTTAAATGCTGGAGAGAGATTTACAATTTCTTAACAGTTGAGCAGATTTAGAATTATTTTTAAGTTTCTATCTGTGGCAGGATGTTGATTGCCCTGGTGCTGGAGACTTTCTGCAGTAGTAGGATGTCTGAGCACAGACCGATTTCAGTTACCACCCAAATTCTCCCTGACCAATTCATGGCTGACCTCAAAGGAAGGCAAATCTTCTCTGTATTTGTAAGTAAAACACCAACTTGTATGTATGTATGGCCAGAAATGTGACAATTTCAACTGGTCTTTGTCTTCAGAAAAGAAAGCCTACCTAGTATCCAAAATCAGACCACTGTGCAAGGTCCTGTCAAAGTAAAGCTCGTCCATTCAGGTGAAGCTATCTGAAAATAGTATTAGGCATCTAGTAGTTCTGGAATCTGAAAAATGGGCCATATCTCTTTTCTTAGAAAGCAGAAGAAACGTTCTTTAAGAACTCATCTCTGTCAAACCAATATCTGCCTTACTGACCATGAAGAAATATGGCCCTTGAAGTCTGGGAAGCAGAACACATCTAACTCTTACGTTATTAATACTAAAAATTAGATGTGAATAAAAATTTACATGCTTGTTTTCATTTCTTTCTGTCTTTTCTATGTCACATTAAAGCTGACATTTTTCCACTGAGGGTCTCCAAGGCAGAATTCACTCAATTTTTAAAGTAAAAAGTAGTTTTATACTTTTTGTCAATCAGATGCTCTGAGGTAGCATAAAAATAGAAGCTTCTAGATTTGCTAGTTGTTTCTCAGATGTGATGCTTCAAGTGACTGGGGCAGTCACCATGGGTAAACTCCTGGCCTCTTTAAAGTTTTCACAAAGCTTTCGACAATGGTTTGCTGGCCTAAGCGCATTCTACAAGTACTGCTAAAATAAAATGCTCAAAGTACAAACTCATGCCTGTTTTCCACAATCACTATTGAATATTAATAGCACACTCTCTTCCTTCCTACCCTACACTTTAACTTAAAATACATTTTCAAAAATAACAAAGTAAAAAAACCCACATGTGCCATAAGAAATACCCAATAGGAAAGATTTTGCTAAGGTTTTTGTTTATCACATATTTCTTTTATCGCAGCACCGCCATTCCTACTTGAATGTGACTAAGTGGGTATTAAAATGAGTGACACTACCCATGACCCAAACCATTGAAAGCAAGGAATGATGGGCAGCTGAGCCCCATGTTGAAAAGCTGTTGCCAACCCCCCCTGCTTCTCACTTTTTCCCAACATTTTGGCCAGATCTCATTTAAATGTGAATAGCTTAAGTAATTGCCAATATTTGTAAAGTCAGTATATGCAACTGCATTAAAGACAACAGATTTTTGTGTAATGTTTTGCAAGGATTTTTTTTTTTTTTAATGCCCTGTAGTTGCTGGAAGGTGCTTGGTAAAACTTGCCTCAGTTGGTGTACAATTGTTTTATACACTTTCCCCTTACTTCATTCTTTAGTGAACATCTCTGGAATAAGTAATTACTGTGGGAACACTTCTTTACAGCAATTCTCAAACAGCAAAATTGGCAGAGGTTGGTTTTATAAAGTTCACAAACTGAATGGTGCCTTATTGCCATAAACAAAGGGATTTTAACTACTAGCATTAAAATACACTAAGAATAACAGATAAGTGAATCTGTGAATAAAGATAAGTCCCTAATTGACAAGAAAATGAAGGATTAAGCTAATGCAGCATTATAGCAATATGCCAGGGATTCAAACTTCGGCCTACATCACCATTTTGGACTAAGTGATTATAAAAGCTTTTTAAACGACAGAAAGCAGGACTCCCCTGAGAAATTTTCTGCCTAAAATTTGTCAAAATGAGTGCAACTGGTACTAAGCCTCAATATAGGCTCTCTAAATGAATACATAATGTATTTAGTTACTTAAGATAATTGAAGTCTTGCCAATTTAATTAAAAATAAGCCACCTATTGAAAGGAAAAGATATTTCAAAATCTCACAACTACTGGTACCACTGTATGAATTTGATGAATTTGTTTTATTATCTTCTGCCTACTGGCTTTACCTGAGAAATCAAAGATCTTTTGCCTGAAAAGACAGCTCATGCAAAAGTTCAGGAATCAAATCCAGAAGCCTTAATGGGCTTAACTAAATAAGAACCGCTAGCCTTGAACAGCAATTGGTGTACATAAGTATGTATGTTGGTCTAAATGGCATCTAGGGAGTATTTTAAAAATCTCATTGCTTTTCCATTTGTCCTTGACACCATACCCAACCTTTGTAAAATAAAATTAAAAACTAAAAGGAAGTTAATGGAACACAAAGAGTTAAAGTTTCAAGAGGTATTGCAAGCTGATCTTCCTTTTGAATGAACTAGTGGGTGAATACCTAAAAGAAGATAAATAAACTTTTTGTGTATTACATTGAAATCAAGGATGTGAGACAACAAGTTCCAGTGGAAAAAGGTTTATTCAGAGATCCTTGTATAAGTTCTATAACTATAGCAAAGGAGGAGATAAGACAGCCTCTATCTACTAACAAGGGCATAATGGTATAACTTACTCCATGTACAGTCAAAAAATACGGCAGTCATTTGCTACGCAGACTGCTGGGTAGAGACACGCTTCTCCTCTTCCTAGCCTCATGAAACCAATTCTAAACCCTACAAGAGTGTCACATTGTGGAGTGGCTCTGAGATCTAGTTTCTCTGAAACAGAAACTGCTCATAATGTATTTTCTCCTGAAAGAGACAACTAGAGCACTTAAGCACATGAAAACTTAAGTGCTTTGTTGGATTGAAATCAAACCATAGTATCATAGAATAGTTTGGGTTGGAAGGGACCTTTAAAGGTCATCTAGTCCAATCCCCCTGCAATAAGCAGGGACATCTTCAACTTCCTCAGAGCTTGGTCCAACCTGACCTTGAATGTTTTCAGGTATGGGACATCTACCACCTGTCTGGTCAACCTGTTCCAGTGTTTCACCAAATGTTCTTATCCTTAATGTTCGAAGCAATTTGTAAAGACATTTTACTACACAAGAAGGCCTAGAGGTCTGTGTAAAAGCCTTAGCTTACCCATAGCTCTTCCTGAGTCAGTACAAGCTTATTGAAGAGAAAAGCATTACTCGATGCAGATAAAGACAGTACTCAACTCCATCACTGGGTGTTCTGTATTTTGATATATCTGCAATATCATTCCCTCCCCAACAGTAGACAAAGCATTTTAAAATAAAACTACAGCTGAAAAGGTCTACCTTATTTAATGGCACTTATTTTCAAGAGATGAATAGTAGATTCGACTCTGCCAAAGGATTGTGTTAATTTAAACCACAACCACAAGAACCCCCCCAAATTATGCAACTGCTTTGAACCCCTTAATTACAAAAGAGGCTAGTCATATTTGAAAATTTTTGTTCTAACCTTGAACTGTGGCAGAACTTTATTAGCAATCTTTTTGAATCTGTTAAAAATGATTTTTCATAGAAAGATTCTGAGATTCTCTTGAATTTTTGTTAAAATTAAACAAAAAAGCAGGATTTGGCCCTGCTTTGAGCAGATGGTTGGACTAGCTGATCTCAGGAGGTCCCTTTCAAGCTGTGCTACATCATACATCTATGACAAAATTATCATCAGCTGCAATGGACTTTTGGTCAGTCCCTTTTATATTTTCCTCTAAAGTCACAGAACATTTTTTTCAGTTTCTGTTTTTAGATTCATTTTGACTTATTGGATGAAACAAACACAAATCTGTAATCAAGAGCAATGCCCTTCATAATCTTATGAGTTCAGTTCATGCAATTGTACCCATAATAGAGCTTAGATTTTTAGGAAATATGTTAATTCATCTGAAGTAAACATCTATGCATCTTTTTATTTATTTGCAATGAAAAATAATCCAATGAAATTTTAGGTAATTTTACTGTCATTCACTCTCCTTCCAGAGTGGGATGAGTTCTTCAGAACTACCGAGAGACCCTAAGATATACAGAAAGTCCTGAAGTGTCAACCAGACAAACTGTTTGAAGAGTGAGATAGCCAAGACAGAATGTTCTGCAGCACATTAGCTATTCTCTGGCCCCTAAAGGGGGGGTAGGGGGTGGGGGAGAATAGAAAAGAAAAAAAAGGTGGGGGTGTGGTGCGTGGAATAAACCAGACATGCAGTTGCTAAATCTCAATTGCAAAGCACACAGTCTGGAGAAAACTCTGGAGAAGAGTTACCCGCACAAGATACTTTAAATGTAGCCAGAGAAGGATGAGCTGAAGGAAGATTTCTAGAGAAACAAAAGTGACAAGAAAGGCAAGTTAAGGTTCAAATAAAGTAAACAAATGCAAGCAGAAACAGATCTGGAAAACCAAATCACAGCAATTTGCCATTTCTTCTTCTGGAGATTGACAAGCTCCAAAAGTGTGCAAGGTTGCTGTGAATAGAAGTCAAGGTTTAAGAGGGCTCGGAGCCATCTCTAACTTGTTATATACTTTACCTTTAAAATTATCACAGAGCCAGTGTTGGTATGTCGCGCCACATATTAACACACAGAGCTCAAAATACTGTTTTTAATCAGAATTTCAAAATGCAGTGCAGAAAGTGGACCACTTTAAAGTTATAGTAGATCTAGTTTGTTTTAGAGAAGAAACAAAAGAAACAAAAGAAAAAATTCACTGAGAATCAAAAATTCAGTAAGGTAAAATGGAGAGCAGAATGCTCCCTTGCTAGTAAAAAGTGAAGTGATGGGGTTATGGAGAAACAGGTCCATATAAGAGATTTTCTCTGATTTGAAACAACACTCTCATACAAAAGTATGTGGAGTGCAACAGTAGCAGGAAAGAAAAGATGGCAGAAATCACAGGTCGCTACCTTCAAAATCTGCAAGAGCTTTGTTTTGGTTTTTATTGGATCTTTAAGAAAATAATCTAAATAACTCCATTCACTCTCCCCCTTCCCAACGTGGTCATTACTTGTTCACCAAGACATTTCTTGTAGAAAACACTGTAGAAGTATACCCCAAGACAGCATCTGTAGATTACTCCCAGGAAGTATGTCCATTGTAAGGAATTATAGAGAAGAACAATGTGAAAAAATATAGCTGAAAGCTGGCCAAATCAGATGCAGTTAACTGCTGACAAAAAGTAACATCAGAAAAACAGATGATGAGAGGTCATGTGTAAATCTAACATGGACCTGTCAGCTGAACTCACAGACCCTGCAGCTATGCACCAGTCATCATAGTATGTGCTTGGATTGTGCATATGGGAACAATTAATCAATGTTGCATGAATGTAGGCTGCAACATGGAAATAAAGTTCTGGGCTCCGCTGCTGCTGATGCCCTCCCAAATGGGGAACCTGAATTTGAGCACTGAGTGTCTGTTTCAGGGCAATGTTGAAATCAAAAGTTAGCTAAAAGCACTTTAGTACAGCCACATGAGTCAGAAGACAAATTCTGTAATGAGAAGCAAGCTGAGCAAAGAAAGAATGTAATGGGTCACATTCTAATATAATGAAAATCAGTGCAGATCCATTTATATCAAATTTGTCAACTTACTTCCTGTGGCAGCTTGGTCTGGACACCAAAAAAAACAAATTCCTTTCAATTCTGCTAGCTAACATAAACATCAGATTTCCTGGGCCTAATTCTGCTCTTGAATACACCAGTTTAAATGGCATTGACTTCATCAGAGGTCCTAAGTTTATATTTACATAGGCAGTTGTGAGAATAAAACTCACCATGGTTAAACCTTGACAGGTTGGCATCCACGTTTAGAAAAACAGAGGCAAATTTTCTTTACACATTAAGTTTAGCATTGCTTATATATATGTTATAGTTCCAAAGCTTTAATGGTATTACTGTCTCGTGTAAGGTATTTTACAGTAGACTTTTTAACAGGCTACTGCACATAATCAACATTTGGATATAGATCCTTGTCACATTATGGAAACTTATTTATAAAAATTTGGCAACTTGATTGACGTTTCACAGACCACATTTAAAACTGTACTGCTTAAACTTAAAAAGCAAGTGGAAATTACTTCGTTTCTGAGTCAAAGTACTAATTAAAAACTTTTAGGAGCTATGGGTGTTCAGCATCTCTGAAAGTCAAACCTTTATTTAAGCTGTCTGTGACTAACTTTAAACCTTGATGTTTGAAATGTTTTGTGGATTCGAGGGGTTTCTTTGCTTTTTTTCTTTCTTTTTTATTATTATTTTTAACGTATGCTGATATTTCTTATCCTTTTCTCCCCAGGAGGAGATGATCATAGAAGAGGGGTAGATGTTTTTCTTTTTCCTACTACTTCAGGAAGAAATTTGGCTGTAAAATTCATATACTTTTTTAGAAAATGGACTGACGCAGGTGGTCTGGCATTTCAGAAGAAACATTCAGCTCAGTTACAATGCCATATACAGTGCTACAGCAATACTATTGGGTTAGCTTAAATAAGCTGGTATTCAGTACTGGTTTTAGTACTGGAAGCTGATTTACTTCCACAATGTGGAGCAAGGCCTAATTTGTTCTGTTTCTTCCTCTCACTCATTTGATCTTGTCTAGAAAATGGCAAAAATTATTTTCTACCAGCAGATGGACTTTCCCATGGGTCAGGCAAGATAGCTGGTGGCCTCAGATCCACTACATGAAAATGAACCTCATCTAGTGAAGTCACCTCACTTGCTGGCACTCTCTGTTCAAAAATAAGAACCGAAAGACTACAGACTTCACTGTCATCTTCTCACTCCTAGCATAAGTCTCACAAGATTAGTAATGATGCTGTTTGGAATTGCAAAATGGAGCAGAAATTCCTTTGAAAACCGAATTGTGAAAGCAAAGTAGCATAAATGAAAAAAAACCATCAATTTAATCAAACTTCTGATGAAGCACAAGGTGATGACTCCCTGGAAGGCTTCTATGCAAGCCAAGCTTCAGTAACCTGTCCTAGGGTCTGAGGCTCTATGCTGTGGAGCAAGAAGCCTGGAAGACAATTCAACTCTAGCGTTTTCTCTGACAGTCTAATCTGTTAGCTCCATAAGAGAGATTTGAAAGACCAAAGGAAACTTTGTATTATGTCTTAATGGGAAAACAAAACCTGTCACTTTATCACTTATGGGCACAGAAACCAGAAGAAAAATACTAGCTTTGATCACCTTTTTGTGGAATACTAAATAAATGATACATAGGAAGGGAAACTAAAAGAAAGACACATGCATTAGTAATATCGCGACTGGCAGTTGTTGCTATTTTTACTGAACTCTGAAGTATTGGAATTCAGTATGGATTCTTAAGATCAGGTAGAAATTTTACTTGTGAAGTTAAGAATACAAATAACTTGTTACCCATAGCATCATGCCAGAGAAGGCACAAGCAAGAGCAGCTATTTCCAAAAGTGTTTTGATTGGACTTCTAGTGCTTAGAACTAGAAATTACAAGTGGCGGTAAGCTTAATAAGCACAATGGAGTTGAGCAACTTATCACAGTGAAAAGGGGAAGACTGAAGGAGTCACAGAGAAACGTGCTGAAAAGAGAATGCTGAGCAAAGTTTTTCAGCCTCTTTAACAACTTTCTAGACTATGTGACAATACAATTTCATCTCTCCACATTTCAGGATTGTTGCAATTGGAAAATACATCACTGATGGAAAGCCCTTTCCAATCCATTAATTTGGAAAGGGCACATGCATAACTGCTAAGTGAAGTAGAAAACAATATTGAAATAAAAACAGAGCAGCAGGCAGATCCAAATGAGAAGTGCTGAGGTAAATGCTGTTGAAGCTCAAGATCTGCAACAAAGTGCAAGAAAACAAAGGAGTAAAAGGTGTGGAGAGGGAGGATAGTAGTGCTATCATGGTTCATGGCCAGTATTGAAACCATGAGCTTCCTCAGTTCTGGGTCTACTCTTTTGTCTAAAGAACACAGACATAATGAAATTATTTAAAAAATGAAACAATAAAAAATACTGAAGCCTGACATTTACGGAAGTTTACCCAAACAACTAACATGTTGTCACAGAAATATAATGTCTAGAACAGATCAAGATAGTCTTCAGTTTTCCAGCTGGCATTCTTTGTGAGAACAGTGATGCCCTGAAACCTGTGCAATTTCATAATAAGCCAGAAAATAATCTGTAGAGCAGATTTATTGTGTTGTGAGCTTTCTGACTTTATTGGGCATTACATTCTTCTTTGTTTGAGTTCCTGTCTAGATAGGAGTAGTATATAAAAAGGGTAATTGTTTTAGGACAAGAGTTATCCAGGACACAGATTGATGGTCACTGTTGAAGAGATTTAGTAGTTATGTTTTCTACTATCAGTATATGAAATATTCAGTTTGAGTGGTGGGCAATGTTGGAGTCTTTCTCTTGAGCAAATGAAGGTTAATCAGGAAAGTGCCTGGTTGAGATGTATGTATCGGAAGGCTCGACTGCCACAAAAACTCACTGCAATTTATATGTCTCAAAATGAGATGTAGAAGCTAGAGAACATTCATTGGCAGTCAGTCCTAGTCTAGACTAGTTCTTTAATTTGATCCATGTTAATTGTTATTTCAAAGCACAATTTGGTTGGTATATTTTATACAGATCATTTGAATATTACCTGGAATGCCAAAAGAGCTAAGGTTGGTAAAATCTTTTTTAAAGCAAGAACAAGGTGAGGCTACAAGTCTGTGTGTCTTCCCAAGCCTCTGACCTGAAAGGAGGAGAGGTTATTCTTCATTCATCAGATGCGGCCTCTGCTCCACAGTCTGCTAAATCTGAACAGCACTGTCAGAAGGGGATCTCCCACCACTGCTGTGCATCTGGTCACACAAGTTTACAAGCAGCCTCACCGTGACAAGACACCAGTGTTAAGAAGGGCTGCTGGTGCAATGGTAAAAAAACAAACCCAAACACTGTAATGGATCTTGTCACGGCTTAAACCTTTGGAACTGTAACTATAGCAGTTTGTAGGAGTTTACTCCCTAAATTGGGGCTTCTTTAAGATGCTCTTTGGTATGCAGACTGAGCTGGCAACAGAAGAAATTAAAATTCACTCACACATTTGAGTTCCTCTGTACTCCAATTCTACTGAAGAACATATTCATACAGGTTTCCTTAATGACAGCTTGACTTTTCTGACTATATAATTTCTGTGTATCTGCATCTGACTGTGAACCCCCTTTAGAATGAAACACATTTGTCTTCTCTGTTGTCTATGTGAACTTCCCATCACACTGATAGGAAATTTCCATCCATGGAATAAATGAGACAAGGTTAGCAGCTAGGGAACATTAAATCTTGGTGAATACTGTTTGCACAAAAGCTTCTTTGAATAATTTATTGAATATCCTTTGTGATATGAGGGGTAGTAGTGTGTCTTCTCAATTTTTGTTGCATGAGAGTGGTAGCTAGTAATACCACTTTTTTAATGATGAGGTATTTTTTAATCCTCTGATAAGACCAGTCAGAAGGTCATCTAACAAAAAATGACTAGAATTTATAAAGCAAGGCTTAGTGATGATTTGCTTTTTCTTAAAAAGAGAGCAGATGGAATATGACTGCAGATACAAAAGAGAAACTCTGTGTTCCAGAAGACACTGATAAAGAGAAATGAAGACTTTTAGATGCCATAAGCAACTCTGGCTTTTTCACTGAGAGATGTCAAGAAATGAGGTGAGGAAATATATTTCTTTATTTAGTCTATTTCTTACATTGTTTGAAATAAAAAGTGATTTTTTTGGAACAAAATCTGCATGCCTGTTAGTTTATGGTTCAGCCACATGTGGTAGTTCAAAGTAAGACTGTCTTGTAAGCCAAGAAAAGAGGTACCCAAGTTGTTGTGAAGTACAGGTACCTTAGTTTATTCAGCTAGAGAAACAAAGCCTCCAGATTCTGTTAAAAGATAAAAGGCTCATAGCTCCTGACCTAAAAATTTGTCAGAGAAGGAAGAGGCCCAGTCATTGCACTCTAAGGAAGATTTTAGAATGCAAGGATTCAGTTTGTTGAAAAGGTTTGGGTATTCAAAAGGGAGCTGTTACAGAACCATGTGCTAAATGCACACATTCCTACATACAAAGTCTTCAATAACACTAGGAAAAAGTCAAAGTAGCATAGCTTAATTTCTCTTACTAACACCCTGTTAGGTAGAAAGATGACTATATGCCAGTACCTTCACTAGACCCAACTTGACTATTAGAAGTTTAATTATTTTGCATATTATTTTTTCTTAGTGGACCACACACACACTCCTTGTTGTAAAAAAATAAATTGCATGTGGTCATTCTTTTGCTTACCTTTTTTTTTTAATAACTGTTTTGGAAGTGTTAACAGTACAGTTGAAAATCAAAAGCAGGATATAGCAAGAAAAACATACAACATGCCCATTTCCTTAAAGAAAGGGACTGCTAGGAACTGTGAGCCCTAATAATGCAATTTTAAACCCACCTTACTCTCCCATTCTTTAAGAGACTATAGAAGGAGCCACTTCAAATGCAGTCAGGAACTTGATGCCAGTTCTTCCAGTGCATATTACTTGCATATATAATTAAAGAAGTCATGTCAAAACTGATTTTCATAAATGCAGTGCTTTTTTGGGGACCTAACACACTCCATAACATTTCATGTGCAAAACTTCATCATTATGCATGAACACAAAGACTATGAATTAACATGATTTTGTACCCAAAGAAGAAAATGGGAATCCTAAGAGAGTAGGGTATATAATAACAAGGATAACTGTAGGGCAATCTGAACCTCAAGGGGAATACCTCCAGGCATACTAGTTATAGTCCTTTCCAGCACATGTTTAAGTCATTCTATCACCAGATTTGCATATAAAGTTGGATTTCTTTTCCCATAATGAAATCCCAGGAAACCTGGCAAAACCAGCAATATTAGCCCCATAGATTGAGCTAAAATTGCCACAGCTCTGGGAGAGTTTTCTACATTACTATCAAATCTTAACAATAAAGATCTGTATTTTTATCACTTTGCACCACAAATTAAATTCAAAGCTAGGAAGGACAATAACCTCAACACATATTTCAAGAGCTGCTAAGGTGTTTTTAGAAAGATGGTGCTATGGAAAATCCAAGAAACCAAGAATTGTGCCAAAGGCTCTGATAGAAACCAAAGCAAACTGAAAACACTCAGCCACCTCTGACAGAGCCTAAATCAAAGCCTTACACAGCTAGTAAGCATGGCAGAAGACTGTTAAAATTTGACCAAACTTGCCTTAAATTTAAAAGGGAACATTGCCTGCACAACTCTAATTATCAGTCCACCATATTTCTAAATAGCCACCATTGGCAGTGAAAGTTTTCAGGCAGCCAGTTAAACTTGAATGGGTAACGGAAGTATGAGGCAGTTCAAGTAAGTGAAATGACATGTCTGCCTGCGGGCACACATGAAAAAGGACAGAAGAATAAGATGTTCTGTTTTCCAGGAATGTAACAGATGAATACAACTGTCATAACAGTTTTTCCATAATGTATTCAATATGCTATGAATGTGAAAAGAAGGACAGCTTATTTGATTTCAATGATCATCAGCTGGATTCACGCTTCAGAACAAACAGAGCGAGACCAGTGCTGGAAGCATTCAAGAATGGGTATTGCATCACCTTTCTAAGCTGAAGGCACTCATCTTTTGCTTTTCAAATAATGAGTGCTTTAACTTCTCCATGAGACATCTGTAAAGTCTTTGCTACCCTACCCACCTACTTAAACATTTTCAAAGCACCTCATCTCATTATTCAAGTCTGGAGTCTAGCATCCTCATTCCCTGAGAACTTTCTTGCCATATAAGTAATCCCAATCACTGCAACAGTAGAATTACTTGCATGTAAAGGCACTGTTCAAAGTGAGATGAAGTGGTGAAGTAAGGCCCTAACTTACAAAGCTTGATAATAAAAGCTTGGGATTTTTATTGCCTGTACATTGTAATTAATTAGGTACAGCAAATTAAGGAGGAGAAAAGAAAGTTTTAATAAAAATATGTGCATTGTTTCACTTAATTGAGACTAGGAGTTTAATCGCTTAATTCTGTTATGATCTTTTCATGCACCTTTTCATTGATAAATACAAAAAATCTGTGACTTCAACAAATAAAAGTGAAATCAGTAATTAAAACCAGTAATAGCAATTAAACCCAACTCTGGATCCAGCCAGGAAAGCCACAGTATCATTAAAGGCTGTAGTGGTTGGATTCACAGAAAAAAAATAAGAGTCAATTCATTCTGTGATTTCTATTCTGGAAAATAAATAGTACTTATGCAGTCACTTATCTTGAGAAGAAAGGATAAATTAACAGCATTTTTTGGTCTAAAGCCACCACTTCATCTCCCTCCCTCTTCTTTTTTTCTCTCTCTTCTTTTTTTTGCTCTTGTTAAAGAAGTCTTTTCCAAGGCATGACCCTCTATAACAAAACAAAGACTCCCCCAAACTACCCTTTAAGAATAATAATTAGTTTCACTCTAATAGTCTGTGAAGTATGAGTATTTTCTTCGTCAATGTAGGAATAGAGCACAGAGAGCTCATAGTTCCCACAATTGCTTGCTAAATAATATTAACTGACATTGATGGAGGAACCACCTGTATAACATAAGAAGGTAATTTTGTGCCCCCAGAGACATGGGGTCCATGGGTGCTTTGCTGAGACATCCATTTTACTGCCAGTAATGCTTGCTTGTCTTGCACAGGGGAAAAGAGGGATGTTCTCTAGGTAAGAAAAATGTGTCTCCCTCCCATTTACCTAACCTGACTGCCAGGTTCTTTTCATGGTCTCAGCACTTTTTGCTCCTGAGTATGGAGAACAGATCCCAAAATCCCACAACAAGAAACTGCTTCTCACTAGATTTCTTGCAAAGTTCAGCATACTAAAGAAGGTTTTGACAAACCATTAACAGAGTCCAGAACAGCAGCTTCAAGGTAACAATCAGGTTCTGAAATCAAGTCTCCATGCTTTAATTAGAGCCAGAGACTGTAGTGAAAACAGCAGAATCAGAATGCATTAGGAGAGCTTATGATTAAATCAATGGAAACAACTTTCAAAACAATGTAAATTAGTAATTTTACTACTTCCAACTCTGACACTGTTTCTTTGCTAGTAGGTCTGATTTCTGGTGGATATTTCTCTTTTTATCTCTTCCCAAACCCTTTTTCTATGTCACTGAGCAATAAGTTTCATATCAAATCATGTTTCATTTCACTTTTCATATCCCTTTTCCTTTTTTTGCTGTACAAGATGGAAGTGATCCATTCACAGAAAATTTCAAATAGAAACAAAACACAAAAAATAAAGTCAGAAAGTAAAAGCATATTGGTGAAGGGTTTATGGATATTTTTAGCTACATGACATCTCTTGCTTTGACACGCACTGCAAGGGAAAGCTGTGCTTGTCTCCTGAACAGCAATCAGATCAAAAAACATTTGCTGCAGGAAGTTGAATTTACCTTTTGACCTTCATTCTCTTCTGTGAGCTTTACTCTCTTATATGAGAAACACAATTTGTTTTTGCTAGTCAAAAGCTGCTTTATAGTTATGTTGAACTTTCCAAAAGGGATTCAATGTAAGCATGAACATTGTGTTTTCCCAGGCCACTCCAACAGTAGAATGGGAAGAACAAGGAAGCCAGAAGTCAAAGTTCTTTCAGAGAAATGACATTACTTCCACATGCAGCCATCCTTTATTTTAATCCACAGGTCTATCCGTAACAGATCTACGTGTAGAAGAGGCCTTGGAGTTCAACTTTTTTATTACAGTTCTTTGCTATATATCTTTGTAACTGAAACTGCCTCATGGACACAGGTTCTATTACCCCTTGGTCCATCTTGCTAAAGGCATTTAATCTTAAAAACAACCCCTGCAAAAACATTAGATACACAGTCACACATACACTGTATAAGACTACACAAACGCTTACATAGGCTCAGCCACTTTTCCCAATCTTTCTATGTTCAATTACCCATTATAATTATTTGTGCTTCCTCTGTAACACTGCACGGTACTGTAAGAGGAATACTTTCCACACTTTCTGAAGGAATATATCACTTTCAGCCCCAGTTCACACTGAGATACTAGCCATAAAAATAAGATACTATGTAGCAGTAAATCTGCTATATCATCTTGATCCAAAAAGTTTCTAATATGTGCTAGAATTGCCTTCACATTTTAATTACCATAGAACAGAACTGGACAAAATATTTGGACTCCATTTGTGATTGAAAATGGAAAAGCTGAAATAAGAAACATGACAATTAAATAATTAAAATTTATCTCTAGTAAAGATACAGTTTACCTTGCTATCTGATAACTATAAAAATACCTAAATTCTTTAATTAGGACAAACAATTCTCATTAAAATTTTAAGAGCTTTTTGAGTAGAATTTTTGTTTGTTTCTTTCTTTTTGGAAGGGAAAAGCAGAGCAAGGCACACACAGGCATTGTCCTGGCATTTTTTTTATTATTTTGTTTTAGCATTTTTTCAGCTAATTCTTGTAGCTCATCAGAGTGCATATTTTTTTTAGTTTTTCAGTAAGCTGTCTCTACATACAATGTTTTCATTCAGGCTGAAAGACTTTCAAAATGCTCCTGAAAATTCCTAGGAGTCTTTCAAGGCCAACATAGCCCAGGAAAATGCTGGTGTGAAAGGTTCCAAGGACTATGTTCACAGAAAATAATTCAAGACAGTGCAGTGTACTATAGAGCAAATCAGGAAATGAAAGCTAAAAAGTTCTTAGCATCACATAAAACTTATACAAAGCATTCATGCCAAACATGAATCTGATTAGGTTTTTGTACCGTACCAGTGCAGGTGTTCACTGACTATCCATTTGTACCTTGTCTCTCCTCACAAGTCAAGTTTAAACTACTTCCCTTGTCTGTATTTGCTCAAAAAAAAAAAATAAAAAAAAAAAAAAAAATAAAAACCCCACACAACTATTGACTGCAATTCCCTAACAACACACCCTCATCCTCTATCAACCAACAGAATTACTACTTTTAGCAAATTTGCTATCTTCAACACCAGATCCTGTTTTACTTGTAATTTTCTTAAAAGAACATGAATATTTACAACCACATACACAAAAAAAAATATTATTTCAAGTATCCTTCCTCAATACACTGTAATTTTTAATGTAAAAGCTATACACAATATATTTCTATACACAGCCATAAAAATCTACATGGAGACACAGTTGTAACACTGTTAAAGGTTAGCTCTTATTCACCAACTATCCATAACAGTAAATTCAATAAAAACACAAAATGAATAAAGAGAACACACAAGACAAGCAAGAAGCACAACCAAAAATAGCAATCTTCCTGTGATAGAAGGTAGCAATACCTGATGGTATCTCCAAAACTCATCTCTGAACAGGGAAACCCACCAGGGAACAGCTACCAAACTGCATTATCTTTTGTAATAACACTGGAGAACTAAACTCATCTGTGAAAGTCATTAATGCATTTAGGTGCTGCTATAAAGATAACGTATAGCCATGTATGCGCTGAGAAAATGAGTTGTTTTTTTTTTTTTTTCTAAACAGCGCTTCCCAGCAGTCTCACAAGTGATATTGAAACCTCTCGTCTGATTGGGCCAGGCAAATTCAATAGCTAATTTAGCAAAATGCACTAGTTTCTTCTTTCTAACAGATGTCTGTCACACATTGCTATAATAAACGGTCATTGAATACATTTGACGCTATTGCACAAATGGAACAACTTTTTCCAAGGATTGACAAGGAGAGAGTTTAAAACAAGACTGAGGCAATTTCTCTAAAGACTATTTCATTTTCCAAGATCCCAAAAGCCCCAAATTCGGACAGAAAGGGTGCAGATCCACTGACTCATAATTCAGAGAAGCAGGACATGGAATGGATATTAATGAATACCAAGTATATGTTATCTCTTTCAATAAATGTGAACACAAAGCTTTTTCTTTATTATGCAAGTGTATTCTGTGCAGCCAGTTGAAATCTTTTAAGTCCTTTAGATTGTATGTTTTATCTACATACAATGGGAAAGCACACTGCTAGAATTGCACTTTCATTCATTATTTTTCCAAGATTCCAGACATATGATTTTATCAGGATTTCTAGTGTCTGGTGAAAAATGCACAGGACAAACAATAGCTTAAACTGTGTATCAGGGTTAAGTAGTGAAGAATAAACATTAAGATTGTCTATCCACCAAGGAATATTTCAAACAACAAAAGAGGGTAAGCTATAGAAGCTGGAAGCACATTTCTGTACAGGAAACAAGAGAGGAGTGTGAATCCTTGCAAGTTTAACATGTAGAAAGAGCTCAACAGAAGTTAAAATAGGTGCTGGAGAAAACACCTAACACTGACGTTTGTGTGCATATTGGAAGCAGCTGCTGATGCTTCAGACAACCAGGTCAAAGAGATGAAAAAAATCATCAAACCTTTTCAAACTGACTTAGGACATAAACTCTTCTTTCTCTCAAACATTTTCTTGGAGGCCACTTAAATAAACTGTTTCTTATTTAGTGAGCAATTCACAGGATCTCTGCCTACAGCAAATAAACTTCTTGCTGAAATGACTTGCTGCCTGTTGTTTACCAGGTGCACTTAGTCCTATGATTCTGCATGAATATACATCATATAAAGCTTTGTTTTCAAGGATTATCCTAGTGGAAAAGGAATCCAAGTATGCTCCTATATTTCCTGGTTGGTGTTCCCTTTTTTCACCAATGAGTGAATAACCTCAACAAAACCAATCTGAAGAGTTACTTTAGCTCTCCTGAGAACCCATCTAATTCCCTTGAACTAGATAGAAAGGGCATGATCAAAGTGAAAATGCACACTGAGAGACTTGCTGAAATTATCCACCAAGTAAATAGGGAGGACAGGACCAATGGGCTGAACAGTTTTAAGTACAGTGTGAAATAAACTTTCTACTATCAAAGTTTAAAATATACTGAGGACAGAACAGAGGGAGAGCAATTGTCTAATGCACTAGCTATACACAAAGGTTGGAAGAAAACTGATAAATGGATTATCGCAACAGCTAAGTCCTTAGAAATCAGTTCCATATTTTCTCTTTCCTCCTATGACTCTGCCTTTCCTAAATATGGTAGAGGATGCATTTGTTTATTTGTCACTGACTGAATTCTTCAAAGTACTTTAATGCTTAATATCTATGTGTACCACTTTTCAGAGTACACCTTAATGACAGAGATCAGAAAATACAATATAAGAGTCCAGATGAACAGGCAGATCTCCGATCGCAGGTGGTTCTGTATCCTTCAGCACTGTGAGGCAAAGCTAAACGTCCTTGATTTACATGCTTGCACTTAGGCAATGTGGGATTAACTATTTAGAAAAGCTCAAATAGAGCAAAATAACACCACTTACAGAGACAAGTGGGAGATACCAACTTTGATTATGTATAATCTGAACAAGGTACCAACATATATTTTATTAATATTATTGTGTAGAAGATACATGCTATGCTGCATTGCTTTTGTTTCTTTTTTTTTTTTTCTTTTTTTTTTGTCATTTGGACAGGATTTGTGTCTTCATAATTGTTGTCTAACAACACTAGCTCCTGATTCTGATTAGGCCACCAGTGCCATCAAAAAATTGCTCTGATTGTTATCATGAATATTAAGATTAAAATAATAGCTGCATTGGTAGGAAGGCAAGAGGAGTTGAAAGTTATCAAGAAGTCTCTGGAAAATTTTAATGAGTCACATTAATAATAAGCAATACAGGTAATGGGAACTGTGAAAAGAATTAGAGAAAACGAATAATGTAGCTACCACTTATGAGAGCCTATCAGAAACATGAGGCAACTCGTTATGAGGTGCACAAAATTTGTACCCAGGTCTCTCTCAGAGATATATTTTAATGAAGAAATACATTCCTGTTTTCCATAGACACTGTTGTAAAAGAAACGATGCTAATCAAAAGGGAGACTGAGCAGGTAGTTAAGGAAGAAAAGAAACACTAGTCATTTATCCCATACCTAGAGTTGCCAGTGACATGATGTTTCACATATCCACCCCACTTCAATGCCTGTTCATGGGTAGCTGTAGACCTCTGACTTCAGACAAGGGGAAGGTATCAGAGTATAAATGACTGCTCAGCCCTTGTTTGGGCTGGCATTCCAGGCTGCGCCTGCACATCCTATCATAGCCATGTTTCTAAAAGAACGTCCGCCAGAAGCACCAAAGCAAGCAGACAGATTTTTGAAAATAACCTTCTTTACTACATTTCTCCACCTAGCATGCCCATTTCTTTTGACACTGCAGCTGTGACTTGTGCAATGTGAATGCCTGGATGCTCCACTGGCCTCCCTGTACTGGGCCCTGAACAAGCACACATCATAGTAACGCAAGTTTTGCCCCAGATAGCTCACAATGTCTATATAGGCCAATAGGGAATAGGTAATTACTGTAGCCCCCCATGGAGAAAATGACTGGCAATGCAATAAAATCGGGCTATTTCAGACGTGTGAGAATGGCATAGGAAAATGCAACTGTGGGGCAGGTCTTTATTTAGTCAGCTAAGCCACAACTTTTTGAAAATGCACAAATATAGTTCCAAATACACACCAGAAAATGAATATGTATACTAAAATTATGTAACTATATCAACATAATGGTTTGTATTCACATCAACATTCATGTTGATGTTGGCTCCCAAACTGGTTCACAAATTTGGATTGAAAACAAAACCACCCAGTGTCTTCAAGAAGAACTTGCAAAAAAATTCACAAATGCAATTATTATAATTTTTTACAATGACACTCTGTTGACTATTTAGAAATATTTCCACTGTAGCGTTAAACTCCAGAATTTTCCAGGTCTTTGCAATCATTGTAACTTTCTAAAAATTGTGGAAACAACACTTAACACTTTGTTGCTGTTCAGTGACTCAAACGGAAATATATTTTGTTACAAAACACAAACAGATTGTCAAATACTTATAGTCTTGTTTACAGCTTTAACTAGTGCTTGGGTGCTATTTACAATGTAAATACTTATTTTCAGCACGGCAATCATCATTACCATAGTCTTAATTCTATGTCCACATTTTGCAGAACAAGAAACAAAAGGAAATAATTTCAGTTTTGTGGACCAATTAAAGCAGCTGGTTTAACAATGAGTGCTTTTACTAAAAATATGTACATTTACATGTACTTAGACCATTCTGCATGGACAGTGAATCTACATAATTTTCAAGGTGTTGCATGTATTACCATGAACTATATCTTAATAACTTAAGGACCCAAACCATTATAACTGCCTCTCACAAAAAATCATAGACTAATTGAAGTGATCTACAGGAAACAGCCATTGAACATAAGTTTCATGTGAAAAATTAATGGGAATCTAAGAAGATGCTATTTCACACACACAGTGGTTGTTTCATAGGTATTTCATGGGCAGGCTTCAGGTCAGGACAGCATCCTTCAGTTGATAGGAAAGGGAAATACAGCCTTACAGCCTAGTAGAGCAGCTTGCTGGAAATTATCAAAATATGACATTTTCATCTAGCAAGATGTTTCACCACTTCAGATTTTTTTTCATCACCAAGATGGTCAAAGTATAGCAATTTCAAAATTTTATGTTGAATGCGACATTCAAAAAGAACTTAAAAATTCAGAAATATTTCAACTTGGCTGATAAATGGTAAACACCTCTGAACATTCAAAAGATTAAAATGTCTTGTTTTAATTGACTACAGTGTTTCAATGTGCTTTATTTAATGCATCATCAAAGTTCCTCCATCTTTTATTATCAAAATGTAATACCTAAAAAGAACAATTTAGTGGCTTACTGTTTACATTTTTGTGCATATACCATCTGCCTAACTATATTTTGCTTATTATAGCTAAAATCAATTGATTCCTGTACACAGCAGTGAGGAAAATTTGAATGGTGTTATACTTAGCATCTCAGGGAACCTAGTAGTGCATGTACTTTAACCCATCAGAGAGTCCAGTATCTTATGTCTGACGGTACACGCCTAAGAGAAAAGAGTAAGGACACACAAACACATAGAGATACTTTCCTGCTATAACTTCCTAGCCTTCAGCACTTCACATCTCAAGGATTTCCTGAGTTAGAAGTAATGTCAATGTGCTCAACAGTTCCTCATGGACTTTTCATCCAGGAATTTGACTGAACACTCTTTGAATAAAGGTAACTTTTTTGAGTCAGGAGTGTCCCACGGTAGAGAGTTCAATAGCACCATTTTGTCTGTGTGTTTGAAGATATCTCCTGTTGTTTGTTTTGAGCACCAACCACAAAAAAAGACAAGAAGCCCAACTACTATTCTGATAAGATGACATGCTAAAATGGAACATGCTACATGCAGTTTTGTCAGACCAACTCAAAGGCAAATTTTTCATTAGGTGATTTTTATCGTTTTTGAGGTGACGTGACCTGCAGTGGAATATTATTTTCCCATTCCTTACCTGTTTTAAACCTGAAAATTCTTGGTAACAAACATTACCCAAAGCAAGCTCAGATTTTACAGAAACAGTAATTTTCATTGGACAACCAGCACAATTACAAACTCCCAACCCACTCTACCAGCTGCAAAACATTCCAAATTCTGCACACTAGATCAGATGCACTGAAATCATCATAAATGAGCTACAGTGTATTTTTCACAACAGATCTTATAGGTTTCTCCTCATATCAACCCTAGTAGGACCAAACACCACTCCACCTTCCCTGCAAAGTCCAAAATGTTTTAAATATGTTTCTTATTGCCATTTGGCCTCTGTTCAAAGCCTTTGAGAAAACTAGTAACAGACAGCCCCTAAACCTGTATCTCCTTTATGATGACTATAAAAGAATAATCCCCTAGATTCCTTAGTGTCCAGGTGAAGTTAAATCCTAAGGATGAAGCAGCTAACTAATAACAGAAGCAGGCAAGCCTTGCTTCCTTGGTACAACCCCCATATTAGAGGTCAGTCATCCTCATATTGCTGCCTCAGCCCAAAGCTTCCTTCCCCTCTCAGAGTCCTCCAAACCACCAACAGATGAACAGCTCTAGAGACAAAAAATACCCATTTCCCTTTGCAGTGGACAAGAAGACTTGATTATGCTTCGTCAGATACTGAGCAGGTTGTGATTGGTGCATTTTTCGATCTCCATACATGCTTATTAAACTTATTTCCAGGAATGAAAACACACAACATCAAGAATTCAACTAGTGTAAAAATAGCTTTTGATGTGTTTAGCAATAGATTTCAAAACAATGACATTGCACTCATAGCATCTTTCAGTAAGGTTAAGTTCCCCGGTGATTCAGTTTCAAGCTTTCTGCCCTCAAAGTTAAAGCCCTCTATTTATCTTTTTACAAGTACAGTTCTGCACAAAATTTATATTCTGCCAGACTAAGGACAGTGCCAGCCAGTATGGGAAGTCTGTGCATGTCATATAAAGTAATTATGAAATACTGCCTTTCATGAGGAAAGTTCCTTCCTGTTACAATCACTTTGATGCTGGCTTGTAACTATAAGAATGAGGATTGGTTCTCAACTTTAAAGCTAATTTTGGCTCATATGGCTTTTGTGACCTTCTATTTAGCCACTTTGGATATATACTGCACAATGCAGAGCCATCTGATGAAAATAAATTTATTCTCAACTACACTAGGGATTCTATCTCAGCTAGTTAGGCTAGCTGCAAAGGTAAATTAGTTCATACCTTGTTAACAAAGTAAGCCTGCTTCCACTACCAAGGTGACTTGGTTCATGCTACAGCTGATATGTTATCAGAACTGTAGCATTCTTGGTATGCTACTCCTGGTTTACTTCTGCCCCTTTTTATGGTTATACATTGCCTGACATTATCTGAATATTCTTTAATAATTATCTTGCCAATCTAAGTTTTTTTAAAATGTCTATGTCATTGGGCCTTTTGGACAAGTTTATTCACGTTAAAAGAAGTCCACCCCACACGCCCAATCCAGCCTTCTAACCTAAGAATTTGGCAAAGATATTTCTCTAAATTTGCCTTTCAGAGATAGCTTTCTTTTCTTCATGAACTCGAATGAGGTCATAATCATAAGCTGTTATAAATTATGGTACTCTTTTACAATTTTCAGTCCTAAATCCTCCTAAAGACAATTCCCAAAAACGTTAAGTGATAGTTTTCATAACAAAGTATTAGTGCCTAATTTTACAGTTGCTGGATAGTAACGCAGAGCT
Organism: Haliaeetus leucocephalus; assembly: GCF_000737465.1. Lineage (NCBI taxonomy): Eukaryota > Metazoa > Chordata > Aves > Accipitriformes > Accipitridae > Haliaeetus > Haliaeetus leucocephalus. The sequence continues at coordinate 1,286,863 of NW_010972664.1, forward strand.
CAGTTTCTCTCAGTAAAAACAATTGTCTTAAATTTATTGGGTTAAGGATTTTCTAATAGCAAGATATTTTCTCTTTTCATTTAAATGCAGGAATAAAATGAAAAATTATAAATGCATTAATAAAACATATCTGGATTAAAAAAACATTCACTAAGTGCAATACAACATTGACGTATAACATGAAAAATAAAAACAACTGTAAGAAGAAATAAAAACACAACCACAGAAGTCAGAGGTTTACTGCCTTGCACATCAAAACCCCTGTCTGATGGCCTTCAGGGTGACGTAGTCCAATGCACACTGTGCAACTGCCCTGCCATTAGCCATCAGTAAAATGAAGAAATTTCAGTGAAGCGTTTAGGTCAAGAAAGGCACCCTTTTCCAGTATCACCCTTAAGTCATTGTAGGACTGACCCTGAACAACTGATGACTTTCTATCTACTATTCACCATCTTTTCTATACTTGCTTCTAGAAAATGGTTTTCAGTTCCGTCCAGGCTTTTTCTCAGAGAACAGCCATCGCACTCCATTTTCCACAGCCTAATTTAAAGTGAGGAAAGCTAGAGTGTCACAGTAAAATAGTAACTGACCTTGTTTACCCAAGATCGTATTTTGATTCAGTTTTAAAGTATCCCATAAATAAGCATTTTTTTCCACAGTCTTAGACAAGTATGTATCTCAGTACTGGCTAAAACCAGAATAATAAACATTCCATACTCAGAGAACATTTATATGCCCAAGTGAAATATATATGTATGTACTGTTCTAGATTTTTAGACCAAACTCAGCAAGACAGACATTTCTCTAAAGCTTTCCACTATTTCACTGTTGATTGTAAAAGAAGCTAGTGTATTTAATAGCTCAATATCCTCTGCCTTTAGGTAAACATGTGCAGGATATTCTAGTCTTGATTTATACATTAGTATTAAAACCAATTCAATTTAGCATGCTGCAAAAAGAGAGGATGTACAGGCCTTCTGAAGGGTCGCAGCTGAAAGGTCATCAACAAAAAAGAAACAATTACATTTTTCTCACAGTCGCTCTTTTTATTTTTGAAGGACAAACCTAGAAGTTACTGATTTCTTAGTGTGTTTTCCCAGTATTGTCACCCTCAATTATAAGAACTGATTGAATGAATCTGTTTTTTTAAAAAATGGCTATTTGAGAAAACAGGACCATTCTCTTCAACTATAAAAAAATCATATATGACATAAAAAATTAATTGCAGTAATTCACATTTGCAGTCACCTCTGCCACCCAATCTCATTGTTTTCATTATAAATGGTACAACTTGAGCTGCAAAAGGTAGGATTTAAAGACTATGTAACGGCAAAAAAACAAATTTCAGTGTCTATACCCTATTCATGTAGGTGCCCTACTTAGAAACATCAGATATTGAAATAATAGGCTTTTGTTAGAAGAAACATTTTGAATAGACTTTTTGTTAGGACTTTCATCAGAAAGCAGAAATGCTAGCACAGAAGAACAAAATCAAGTACTATGTATTTGTTCACAGAAGTAGAAAAGAAACATATCGTAATTTCCAGCGGCTCTTATTTGCTGGCTCATCCTCTAGAATGATATAACTCTTCTCTTAAATAGGATTAAATATGACAACTGCCATGCTCCACTTACTCTGTTTCCTCATTTGAGTTCAGCTATCATAAAGATGATTTGTCTCCCTCTGATCCATCAAATCATTATGTTCTATTGTATTGTTTTTCCTATTGATCCCTAGTATTCAAAACTCAAGGACTACATGGAAGATGTTCTTCAATGGAGCATCAATGGCCTATGAAGGTTTCTTCCTCACTACTAGCTTGGCATGAGTCAGGGAGTAAGCAGAAACCACCAACCTCTTTGTCTAAACTTTAGTTTATTTCTAGGCCACACTACTGGATTTCCCTTGTTTCTTTAAAGAATACCAATCTTTTTTGTACCGTATCTTGAATATGGCAGATTATTCAGGTGCTGAGGTCACATCTTCCTTCTAAGAAGATTCTTTAAATGTCAGCCACCAGATAAGCCCTATTTAACTATCACTCCTCTAGTCTCAGAGGAACATCTGTTCCTAAATACTAGCACTTTCAATTTTCAGCCAGGTTATGGATCTTATTTCTCTCTTCTAGAAGGTGAAACAGGAGATGATGCCAAAAAGAAGACTCCCCTCCTTCTCTATACATCTCAATAGTACTGTAATAACACAGCTTGTGTAGGATTAGTTACTACAATTGTATTGTTGCTTTTCAATGAAGAATATGTAAGATCCAGCATGACATAAACATGTTAAATCCGACTTTTCTTCTCTTTCTCCCCAATACTTCCCCTCTTTCTTCCCTAAATTGGAAATAACAACTCTGCTATCACTAATAGGAATAGTCAAAACGCTTGTACATAAGAAAAATTTCCACTCCTCTATATGCTTACACAAAAATAATATTTGTAAAAATAAGATCTCAGGGGTTTTTGTTTGTGGTTTAGGGATGATATTTATGTGAATGAAAGAAAAGAAAATAGTAGGCCACAGTGTTGGTAGATACACTACATGTGGCAGCAGTGCACATTCTGTAGATGATAGAGTTGCACAGATCTGGGGTTTCTCTTTCTCTGCCCCCACACAGCTGCTTTCACTAGCCTTTGGATGCCCTCCAGAGCTTTTACCAGCAGGTACAATATATAAACTTGTATTTTCAGAGTATTCTCAGATTCTGCATTTCTGAGATTTGCTACTTCATTGTGAAGTTTCTGTATTTTCTACAAGCTTAGCCCCATTTTTGTATCTGTTTTTCATTCACCGCTATCTGATAATGCATCCTGTTGAATGCATCACATAATGTTAGATTCTCAACTTGGGAAACACAGCTCCAGTCCCAACTGACAACATACCATCAGCATATCAGCTAGAAAATTACCTTGTCAGCAAGGAAAATATCACATTTTTAATATAGCACTAATCATCAGCCAAGTCAATAACCTGGATTTCAAAAAGTTTAGCAAGAGCCACAAAATAGCCACCAGCTTCTATTTTCTTCTCCTCTGCCCCTATTAGCCACTCCAAATGTCCTCACAGCGTGGATTTCAGCACATGGTACATTCAATACACTTTTGATGAATTCCTGTAAATGTCCAGTTTTTATCTCCAGTATTCTCAAATATTCCTGCTTCCAAGAAAACCAAATTTATAATGTGAGGGGAGGCTGCATATTTCTGGCACATGCAGTTGTGCAGATGTTATTCCTTAAGGAAGACTATCTTGATTGCCTCTGTGAATAATGGCTACGAGATGGCAAGGAGCCAACAGTTCTCTTATAGCAGAAGGTATAAAACCACTCTCCTACTGAAAGAAGGCCCCCAGTAGGATAATATATTATTACGCATGATTCAAATTACAGGATCTGCAGCAGGGGAGCTAGTGGCTGAATCAGGACAGCCGCACACAGAATACTGATGATGGGATGATGGAATGCATCATGCATTGAAAGAGCTATGGTTTAGTGTTTAAATCCTCTGTATTTTCAAAGTGACTATAAGGATCAACATATAACCGAAGCTCCATAAACAAATTGTACATTATTGTGTGTGTGGAGGGGGGAAGTTATCACGTTGTAAGCAAAAATCTATTTAAGAATACTTCTTTAAATAAAATTTTGCTTTACCAAAGACTGTTGACCTCTTGAAGCCCACTAGCAATAGGTATAGCTTTAATTTAATAACACAATATTGAATTTGTCTCATATCTGATTCTGTTTCAGCTATTAGAATACTGAAGAGCGAAATCTTGCCTCATTAGATTATGCGGTCTGAAATCTCTGCATTCCACAGTATTCTGGGCTGGTTTTAAAGTGTTCGCACAACAAATTACTTTACCCACAAAGAACTAAATCCAAATGTTCAACACAGTGTTGGCTTGTCCAAATGTTTTCCATTTATAATTGAACACATCTCAAGAAAATGTGCATGTTTATTATTTAAAAAAAAACAAACAAACAACCAAACCACCAAACCTATTCCCTAATATGAAAAGCTGGCTAGAGAATAGTTTTTCAAGCTCAGATCTAATCTTTTCTGTGTAGATTTAGCACACCCTAAGTAAAAAGGGAAATAGCTAAACAAAATTTCTATATTTCGCTTTGCTGCAACATACCCTGAAGCAGTATGCAAGCTCTCCCTTGACTTCTTTCATACTGGCTCTTGTATTCAGTTATTCTGGTAAATGGATGCAAATCAGGTGCATTGTGTTGAGGTAGAAGGAAGGGGGTGAAATTTGTACAGAAATGATCTCAGTTCTATTCATTAATAAAATGACATCTTGGCTGAAAGTGGTGAAGAATGAAATATAACAGTACTGAACTTCACTCAGTTGTAACAGATGCATGTAAGAACCTTTAGAGAAAGCCAGATATGTAAAACCGCCACAGCTAAATGATTCGGAAGCATTAGAATAAGTACTTAGACCGTGATGGCAGCTAAAGATGCAAACTCGATGCTGCAGCAACACCCTTTTTACCTTCCAAGATGATTAAAGGTAATCTCAGACTATAACTGGAGGAAGCAGTACCACATTAGGTAAGGACTACAAGGAGACAAACATACATGAAAGAAAAATATATGCACAATATTAACAATAAAAGACTCTTTTAAAGGTTTTATGGGGCCAACAGAAAAAAAAATGGAACAATGCCCATGGTTACCTGCAGAGACAGCACACAGTTAAAAAAAAAATCAGGAAAAATGTAGCCACCGTTTTGCATAGCGATTCAAATTATGCTGGCAGAATAATTAATGGAGGACCTAATCTCTGTGAGGGAAAAAAAAAAAAGAAAAGAAAAAAGGATACGTTAAACAAAGTTCATTACTGCATGATGTAAATGAGTTTCTCACCAGTGATGTCACTGATTGGCTGGGATGTAGAGCTGGTTTCGAACAGTGCAGCATGGCCGGATTGGCTGCTAGCTCTTCTGGTTACTGCCTGCTTGGGCAGCGGTCGAACCAGACACTTTCTGTCTCTCTTGTTGTCGTTTGAAGCAAATCTTGTTCAGCCCAGCTGTGTCTCCATAGTAGTGGCACCCTAAGAGAGTCTCCCTCCTGCTTCCCACAGCTCATCTGTAAGGCGGTCGCTGCTGTGAAATACCAGCCTTTGGCACGGAGCCCAGACTGCGTTGTTAGATCCGTCTATAATACAGAAAAGAATTTTTTTAAAGCAGTTCTTTCACTGAATTACATCCTAAGAAGGATTAATAAGCACTAAATTGCAACTGATTTGTGGACTTTTAAATTATGTAGCTAGCACACTTTCTGAAATAAAACATTATCTGACCTGCAATAGCACGGCATCATTGGTTTAAAAAAAAAAGGAAAAATAATAAAAAAAGAAAGAATGGAAGAAAGGAAGTAAGAGAAGCAACAACTCTTCTTTGTTTACCTTGATTACAAAAAAAAATTCTTCATTATTTTCCCCTAGAACAGTAACTTCTATCTTTGTACTACACAAGAATATTTTAAACTATCGCCAGTTTTCTGTTTACATCCGAGTCATTATTTTCAGGTTAAGACAAGGGATCTTAATTAGCATTCTCTTTAACTATGCAAACTGAGACAGGGCATGAAAGAAAAATGCTGTATGGAAGAGACAGAGACAGACAGAGACAGAGAGACAGAGGAAGAAGGAAAAAAAAAAAAAAAATCTGTGCAGCTTTTACAGTTCAGCTGTCTGACCCCCTGCAAAAAGAATGCAGTCATATCAACTTTGCCAGACAATGGAGTACCTACAGGCTTTCCTCTAGACAAGTCCTTTATAACCAGTCAGTATTATGTGCTGCAGACAGTGGCCAATCGCTAAGCTGCTTTCTACAGCAGTGACACAATAGGTGCACTGGCCACACTGTCCTCCTAGCCTCTGACAGCAGTTCAGGTTCATTTTTTGTACACTGGAATACGCATATGTCTTTAATGTTCCCACTGTACGAAAAAAAAAATCAGCCTAAGCTTGCTTTGTTTTGCTATAATTACATCAGCCTAATTACTGCAGCCGAGCCGCAGTGCCACTGCTCAGAGCGGCGCATAGGCATGCACGTCATATAAATATGCATGAGCACGCCTGCTTATTTAAATACAAAAATGCATCAATTGCTGGTTGTGCCTTTTTGTTTTTGTTTTCTGCATGTCCTTCCTCCCCCCTCCAACACCCATTCCTGATAAACCAAATGAGTTAAGGATGCCTAGCAAATACGGTCACCATTTTCTCCCTTTATTTATCCAAACTTTTATTCGTTCCGTTCTAATTGCAAGCATTCAGTAGGAACTAAAAAAAATTTCAAATGCAAATGAGTCTCAGTTAGTAAGGGGAAGGGTATTGCAGACCTAGGGCATTTTTCTCCCTTGTCACCAACCATCAGAGTAAGCGCCTGTAAATGAATCTGCATGCACTCCATCACAGCCACGCATCAGATGCCCAGTTCTTATTAAAAGCCCGATGATCCCCCAGCATGTGCACGCATCCAGCTTGTGTGTTTGGGTATTCTGTAATTACAGCATCTCTTGTAACAGTACCTGAATCTGCTCATATAGTTAAAAGATTAAATCATCACTATTCACGTATTAGACAGATATAATTGGGCACATTCTATAGTGGGAATCGCCATGCTAATTTCTCTGATTTTATGCATGGGATTTACATATTCATGAAGAGAATAGCTGTTTTGACCGCCGACAGAACAACATGAAAAGAAAAGACACCATTCTTCAGCACACAGAGTATACAAAACCTAGGGGGAAAAGATGCAGCATATGGCGACAAGGAGAAGTTGCTTGGCTTTCGAGGGCTATTTTATTTCCTATTTGTAAATTCTGGGTAGACAGCTTACAAAAACATCTAAGTATTCTGAACACGAAGGCAAAGTAAATCTGTGTTATTAGTAATGATCCACTGGTAGCTGAAATAAAATCATTTTCCAGTTGGTGCCCAATGTTCTGCAAGTTTTGCCTTTGCATTACAGACCATTTTCAGTTTATGGATGCTTAGGATATACTCATCCAGGAATGCACAAAAATACTAATGAAAGAGAAAGGAATAGAAATTTCATCTGATATTTAAACATCTTGATTTCATATTCTAATGCCTGCTCTGAATTAGGGAACTATACCTTTCCCAGGAAAGCTGGTGTTCTTCATTACCATAGGTGTTTTTTCCCAACTTACTAGAATTACATGTTTTCCAAATCTGATAAAATACATCCTCTGAGTGACTTTCAGGTTCTATTGCTTTTTAAAGGAAAAAAAAAAAAAAATCACCAGAGGAAAGATAATTAAGGCAGTATCGTAAACACAGTGTGCATTGATTTTTATGTTTCATATAAATAAATAAAAAAACACATTATGCTTACTGTAACCTTGTCCCTTTTATGTATTTAGTATAATTAATTTTAAATGTTTGTTTATCTCTCTGTAAGCTGCCACTCAAAAGAGCCCAAATTTCCTTTTAACAGCCAGATAACATTACCTGCAGATGTGTACTTTTCCCTACATTTTCCTACATTTGGTAAAGATATACTACAGATAGCAAGGTGAAAATATTTAATTTTCCAGTGGGAAATGAAAAATTTTAATGCGATAGCCATATGTTTGACAGGCCTTGTTGTGTATCAGTTTTCACAAAACACCGTATTCAATACTACCACAACAGAACAAAAAAGAGTGGGGTTTTTTTTCTTTACATTGGTATGCTACACAGTTCTTTGAATAACAGTCCTTCGATACAGTCATGCAGTAACATTTTTTTAATGACAAAATTCTATTGTATATCACATTATAAAAAAATAAATAAAAAGGTGACAGACTTTTTATAATCATTATCATTTTAACTAACGATATTTAATGTATATTCAAAAATAATCACAAGAAATTGCTTTTGGTTCTCTAAGGTAGATTTTTTTTGCAAAAGCAAAATAAACAGTAAAAAAAAATTTAAACCTACTAATATTAACTAAAGCATATTTCTTCAACCAGACCACTCTTACTGTCTCTGTCAAAACAATAAGCTGCCAAATACCTTCTTTGTGTTTGTCTCTACCTAAAATTTAAACTCCAGCAACTACAAATCTGCAAGCTAATTATTAATTTTTCCCTTTAGGTTAAATGTCTGGGCTATGACATCATATAGCACAAAAATAAGCTTCATTGCTAAAAGGGAAGCCTTCAGAGAGCAGAATGATGATATAATATTTAAGGTATGAACCTTTTAAAAACCTTAGCATGGCCTCTATTCAAGAACCACACTCCATAATGTCAAGTACATTAGTGTTAATTTGAAGGTTTTGTTAGAGGATAACACCTGAAAACTTCAAGCATTCATGGAAGAATTTGAGGCAGTTTTGCTTAAAGAAAATATGTAATTTTCTGTTCTGTGTTTACTGAGAGAGAAAAATTAGTATGTTTCTTGTTTGTAGCAATGAACCTGACAAATTTCCAGCACTGTATTGAAGTAAATGAAATCACATTCCTCTAAATGTGGGCAGATTTTTGTCTTATTTTATAATCGTTACCATAACACAGTTTGGTTTTTTTTATTTAACTCATACCAGCAGAGTAAACTTATACTATTGTTACAAATGTTAAGAAATTACAGCAAAAAGATTATCTGATTTGTTACACCTGGCATCAAATAAAATGGACAATAGTTAAAAAATATATCTGTGTTTAGAGTAAGGTTTCTAATTCTAGAACTGCATCATGTATCACATCAGTTTTCTACACCCTTCTTTAATTTCAATTGCTGTTTTATTTACAAACTATCATCTTTTTTTCTATTATTATTTTTATAGCATGTAGTATTATCAGCCTCAGTCCTTTATTCAAGTTCTTATAAATTCCCAGAATACACCACACTATGTCAACAGCATTAGTTATGCTGATATTTTGTGTATATACTTGCTACATCTTCAGCTTCTGAATTATGGTCTGAATTTTCAAACACTCAGGCTCTGGCATCCATGTTTAAACTCTATAAAAAGTCCTGCTATAAGCTTCATTCCAGAAAATTACTGCATAACTGAAATTTAAGATTCTAAATAAGCAGGTAGGCTGACTTTCAGAAGTGCCAGAAACCTGCAGCTCAGTTATACACTACAGGAGCTCCCGTTAACTGAACTGCCTTAACATGATGCAGATGCCAAACACTTCGCTTTTGTAAAGGACCTGATGCAAATATTGACCTGATCTTTTCCATTTTAGTAACTCTTACAATCCCAAATGCTCTGATGACAGAACAGAGCTTTCCAGACTTGGGCTTGTAACCTTCCATGGAAAAGTAGCAATGGCTTAAGAGGTGAAAAATATAGCATTCAATATTACTACTTAAATTTGTGGCAACAGAAGAATAGTAGTTGTGTTGATGTAAAATATCAGGTCTGTAAAAAAAGTTGCAGTAAAAAATGTTTAGTTATCATCTAATAATCTCTGCATCTAATATCTGTATCTGGAGAAGTGCTAGAAACTTGGAAATTCATTGCCCAGGGCCTAACCATTTTGGTTGTAAACTACTCTGGCATTATGACACCAACACACAAATTAAAATTCACTGAAGGATTTCCACCGTTGTATCTTTCATGAAAATATCCAGCCAAACAACAATACATGGGAATAGTGAGATATAGTAATTTTTCTCCCTTTTTTAATTCAGTTTTTCCAGGAAATTTTGCTGGGCTACATACCCAATAAATACAGAGCCTACACTTTTAAAAACTTGATTAATAAAAGCAGGTAAAGGTGCATTATTTGGGGGTAAAGTCATAACCTGCTTAGATGCAAAGTTTCATACATTCCTTAGGGATTTTTTCCCCATTTTTTCATATTTTTATGTATTTATTATTTAAAATAACAGAATTAAAATTGCCTGGCCCTTTTAAACATCACTGAGGAGTCACATTTAGGAACATTTTTAATGAATCTATTTTAAGAATATATAAAAAGTATTTGCCTAATGTCTTTGCTGCTTAAAAGCATGTACAGTTCTAGTGAAAAACTCATCTTCATTTACCCCTTGAAGAAACTTATCTTAGGGTTATTTTAACCCTCATTTCCTACTCAGTTGCATCTTCCCCTTATTTAGAATTCCTCCTTTCCTCAGGCTCTACTTAGTCCTCCTAAAGAGGAAAAATTGAATGATGTGCTTTTGACAGTAATTTAATTAAACTGATTGTACAGGCATGTAAACATATGATTAAGTGTCTATTTCTCCACAGTAGCTATAGTGCTGTAAGCACTTTTAGCTTGCAGTACCCCACCCACCATAAACCTAATTTCACTTACCTGTCTCTAATTTATTTGGGACCAGGATACTCTGGGTGAAGTTACATGGGCTGTTACTATGTGAGTATTTGACCTGTTGTATGTTCACAGCCTACCATAAGCTGTTGCTGTAACTGAGTTAACTGAAGTAAATTGCTGATTTAACATAGTTTCCCTTCTTTTTCTTGCACATGCATTAAGTAAACCTCAATGAATGTTCATTTCCAGTAGCAAACACTCTGGATTTTATCACTTGATACAAGTATCAAAGCAACTGCATCCTAAATGATTAATCTACTTCCAAACGTTGTTTTATCTCAAGATAGTCAGTAGGTCAATCTGAAGGCCAGTAAATGCTATGGTACTGTTGAATGTTTGAATTACCAGGACCCAGAGACAAAGTTAATAATTTTCAGCTTTGTTAGTCTCCTTATTCATGATGAGGTAGCATTGCTGTGAAGAGGACTGAACACACCCATCTACATCATCCAGCATTTTTGTTGCGTTAAAAATATGCATCTAGGACACACTTGGGAATTTCTTAATCCTCATTGAACATGCAAGCCTACTTTTAATGAAGCCTATATTGGGTAATATTTCAGCACATCACGCAGTCAGCAGCCAAGCAGAAAGCCCATGCTACCTAGCTGTAGCTCCACTTATCTGTCAACTGTTTTGTAATCTCAGGTTTACTCTCCTCAAATACAGAAAACAACCACTGTATTTGAAAAAAAATGCAAAGTTAGCAAGTCCTCTAAGCACAGGATGTCTAAATACTAAGTAAAAGATGTCAAGAGCAAGACGACAGTCCCCTCAGTCCACATGTGAAATCTTTCAGGGAGGTAGCATCAGTCTGGCCTACTGGGTGCCACTGACAAAAGAAAGGCAAAGAAGGACAGCTACTGACAGGTACTTATGACATGTTACACAAGGAAGTTCCACCACTTTCCTTAAAACACAGAAAACTCCATCCATTAGTAAATAACACATGCATTGCACCTTATAAGCTATCAATCTGGGCAGGATTTGGAAGCCTGTGTTTAGTGTTAAACAACTTAGTACCACCTGGCCTCCCAGGACGGTAGACCGGAAGTCCTGTGTGGTGGCTGCCCAACATATGGAAATGCCTTGGACACCTATCAGTGTTTTAAATGGCACTCAGTGCCTAGTTTTAAAATACTGAATCCCACCCTCAGAGTTTATCTTCACCTTTCAAACAAAACCAATCTTGGAACAGTCCAATCTTTTTTTCTCTCTCAGGAAGCCACAGTCTACAAAATCCTTTCAGCAGCATCTGCCATCCCTCTTGGGCATGTCTACTCTGCTAAACACAGTCTTGGGCACCATTTGCAGTACAATATCATTATGACATTATTTTATATTGTGGGGGGCTGATGTTGGCTGGCTGCCAGATGCACACCCAGCCACTCCCTCCCTCCTCCTCCTCAACAAGAGAGGGGGAGAAAGTAAGATGCAAAAGTTCATGGGTCAAGATAAAGACAGGGAGATCACTCACCAATTTCCGTCACTGGCAAAACAGACTCAACTTGGGGAAAAGTAATTTAAACCATTGCCATCCTCCAGTGGCACAGAGAGAATGAGGAACAGGGCGTTCTAGTCAGTCTGTAACAGCTCCTCTCTGCCACTCCTTCCTCCTCACACTGTTCGCCTGCTCCAGTGTGGGTCTTTCGCATAGGCTTCTGTCCTTCAGGATAAATCTGCTCCTGTGTGGGCTCTCCGCAGGTTGCAGTTCCTTCATGACATATCCACCTGCTCCAGTGTGGGGTCCTCCATGGCTGCAGTGTGGGTACCTGCTCCAGCGTGGTCTCTCCAGGAGCTGCAGGGGATCGCTGCTGGGGCTCCTGGAGCACCTCCTCTTCTCCCCCTCTCCCCTAGGTGCCCACAGGGCTGTTTCTAATACTTTTTCCCTCACAGCCGGGCAGCGTTTTGCCCTTTCTTACACAGGCTTTCCCCGCAGCTCCACCGTGGTGGCTGCGGGGCTGAGCCGTGCCCTGCGGGGGGTCGGTCGGAGGCGGCTGGAACCGGCTGTGTCCGGCTCGGGGCAGCCCCGGCCTCTCCTCACAGAGGCCGCCCTGCAGCCCCCTGCCAGAGCCTGGGCACCTCTACACAGTGTACACTTGTTGCCTCTTTCTTGACTGAAAATCTTCAACAGTTCACACACACATTTTTCCTTGACCAATAATGTGTTCAAATGAATGCACATAGTGTGTTCATAGTTTGCTTGACTGAAGCACCGCTGGGAAGTAGCTATAGTGCTTATGGCTTTTCATCCCAAGCTCAGGTTTCTCTACAGAGTGCTTTAGTTTTCCATGGACAGGTATTCTCAGTCAGCCTTCAGGACAAAACATGTATAAAAACCATTTTCTGTCCAACAGTTAAATTCCTTCTGCACACAGATACAAGAAACTCTTGCTGTCTCACCTCCACAAAGCTGGAGACGTAGAAAGAAAAACTTACAAGAATTGCTCAAAACCTTGCTCTCTCTGTCTTCTCCAGCAATTAGTTGCTGGGGTGATCTAAAAGGTTACTATCCCCAGTTATGAATCTGCAACGCAGGAGCAGGACAACCCTTTGAGAGCAGAAACAGTAGAAATAGCTTTCACTATCAGCTGCTGCTCTACTCAGACCCACAGGTCTGAGCACAGACAGGTAATAAGACCTGTTCCACAGCCTTTTGCACTCCTCCAAACAAGCATGTTAGTGAATAAAGGAACAACAGTTATAACAAAGCCTACTTTAACTGGCAAAGGACAAAAAAGGTTGACCAACTCAACCCCAGATACATAGCCATGGGAACATCCAGGTAAGGACACCTAAACACTTCCTTTTTACCAAGGAGAAAACTTGCATATCTATTACATTAGGTCTTCCCTCTTAGCATAATTCTTAGGAAGCAGAGCCAGATGTCAATCAAAGAACCCTATGTATTACTTTAATAGCTAGGATTAATAAATTACATGTTTCCTAGTATAAATATGCATGTATTCAGTACAAACTGCTGTTTGAAACATATTGATAATTGTGAAAGGATTTGGACTGTTCCCAAGTCAAACTGTGCACTCCATGCAATAGCAACCTTCCCTGCAATGTTCCCTGCCACAGTCTGTATCATAGCCTGCTCCTTGACTTAACACACCTAGGCAATGCTGAAATCCTTGACAAAGGACAAAGTCTATCCTTGACAAAATTATTACACAATGATTCTCGTATATAATGCACAAGGCATGTAAGAAAAGCACAAGGGAACATGAAACTAAGATACTGGTGTGGTGCTGCATGGCTCCCACTGTCCCTCACAGCACAGGGATGATCCCCTTGAGCACTCAGAGGCTGGGCAGTTCTTCTAGTGAGCAGGCTTCTCTACACAGAGCTAGGAAATCCCTGCTCTAGAGGCACATGGCTGATTTTCTTGCCCTGGTCTCCTGATGGAAAAAGTCAAGGGCTGCTTCAAAAGGGCTCAAGATTTCCTGTGCCCTGGGGACCGGGCAGAAAGTCAGAGGAGTCTCTGCCTCATCAGAGGTTCTGGCCTGAGCAACATGTGCTGTAAAAATCAGGACTCTCTACTGTTCCCCACAACTGTTTAGGCTGATAAATTTGTTTGTTTGTTTGTTTTAACTTATCTGGGAGTAAAGTGGACATGCCTAAGAAGTTTCTTGTTAACCTTGCATTACTTGCTCTCCTGAAGGATTTAGCTAGAAAAAACTGATCTGCCATAGCCAGGTTAGTTATGCGAAAGGATGACCAATCACCTGAGGTGTTTTCAACAGTTGTCACCCTAGTTTCACAGCCCACATGATCAATCTGCAAGGCCCTTGATGAGCAACAGTGTCACAAGAAACTGATTCTGCACCTGGGAGACTGCCTGAGAAACCCAGTTCTATGCCCATGATCAGCAATGCCCTGCTCTCAGACCTATCTACTGGTGCCACTTACAGCTGTCAGGAACCTGCCTGGAGAGACACTGGACCAGGTTGCAGGTAGTGGCATACTTCAAAACTAATTTCCTTCAAAACTAATAATCTAGTTATTTCTGAGGATCGGTAACTTGTCCTAAGAATAAATAAAACCAAGGGAGACTGAAGTAAGATGTGCGGAGGGACCTGCAGAGAGACAGAGCTGGTTTCTTCATTCTGACTGATGAAATAGATCTTTATGTAAATGAAAAACTAAAGGCTCAGAGCAAACATTCAATTAGAAAATACAGCGCAAATGTTCCTCAAAACGTTATTCTATTCCTGCTTTGCCAAGTAAGACTTAGTAGCCATTTCCAAGGACCTTAAATAGAAGGAACCAGTCAGAAAAAAAAAAGTTATTTGTATAAATAATATATCTTGATATACTTGTTAAGTATTACACCAGTATTAATGCAGTTATACTCAAAATACTCATGAAAGGTATGACTGTTACCTTTGCAATTTTACAGATGGGGCTTTAATCTCAGAGGTATGAAGCTAAAAATGTAGCAACTGGAAATGAAACACTCATCTCCTAAATTCTCCTTCTTGTGAATAGATCTAGAGCAAAAAGAAGAATCATCCTGATCTACACTATATAAGAATTCAGTGTTAGTCCAACTTAAAACACTTTAAATTTTTATTAGCTTTCCTTATACTTGTATGCAATACAACATACATGGAACTTCTATTGTATATAAGAAAAAAATACAGATGTTAACTCACCTGCAGCTACAGTATCAGTGAAAAAGCAAAGGAGGAAAATTTAAGTACATAAATTATCTAAATCGCCAAGCTTGTAAGCATGCATACAACTCTTGTAGCAAGCTGAGAAAACATTATTCTGCAATAAGGTTTCCCATTATCCAGTTTTTTTCTTAAAATATCAAAAATCATTGAATGCAATCACTAAAACTATATATGAAAGGAAGGCTAATCCTACAGTCTATAAAATTCCTTTTGCTTTTCTTTGAACAATATTTGGCCCCTGGATTTGAGGCATGATACAAGAACAGACTGCTCCTCTCCCATGAACTGTAAGGGGGAAATGCTCCTGACACCATTAGCTTTCTTTGCCATAGCTCTTTAAGATATACCCTCCCACATCAAATGAAAGATGTTACATACCACAAGGACTTTCATAATTGCATAGATAGGTCACTCAGAACACAATGCCTGCATCGCACCTTCCATTTTGCTGCGGGATTCCCATTAGTATCAGAGGGGGTTGTTGGGGATTTAGCCATACAATGCTTTGAAAACATGCATCTCGGTGTTGTTAGGAGGACATAACTGCTCTGAACTTGTCTTTACCCCTATGTCTCCAGCCAGGGAGGTTAATAAAAGATTTAAAGAGAAGCAGTGGCAAGATAGAGGGTCTGATATGATGGCAATGCTGCCTGTCCTGCTCGGCTCTCAAGTCTATTTGACATGTCACTTCATGCCATCACTGTATAGCTGGGCAAAATGCAGGCATAGAATTATGTGCACTGTGCACTTTAAGCATCATTCAAATGAGCAAAAACACTAGAGAACTTAACATGTTTGGCTTTAGTTCCATTTTCCACCAATTAAAACATTCAGATATTTCTAACTTCTTAAGAGAAAAAAATATGAAGAACCTCATAAAAATTCAGAAAATTCAGGAACAAAGTCATGCTACTTGTATGCTTCTCAACACCCTGTGATTTAACTTTAAGTTAGGACTTTGATAAAAGCCTTATGTAACAGGGTGTTTTGTGGTAAGAATTTTATTTCTACCCCTACACCTAAAGCAATAGTTTGCAATTTAGTATTAAAAAAAAATAATCAAAAAGGAGCAATCTTCAATACATATGTGACATACAAGAAATATTTAGCATTAATCATTCTGGAGGTAGTTAGAAAATGAAAGGAACAGAAAAAAATCCATTAGGCAATATGGATTCAGGTAACACCATACTTTGAATGCTCAGGAAGACAAGAGGAACTCAGTTATTAGCAGGAATTCCAAGGTGGTGAGATTTTGTCTAGGTTTTTTGAGAAATAAAACCATTTCTCCTAGCAAGACAGTATCCTAACCTGTCTCACAGTGTTGGGGGAACATGGAATTTCATTATTCTGTAAACCTGCTCACAAGATATGAAAAGTACTGTCTTGAGGAAGTAGTATGGTGGCTAGTACTAAGGTAAGAAAAGCACAACCATGCCATCACTTTGTCTGTTCCCAAATGCTGGTGCGCTGCAAATCCACATCTTCTAACTATTTTGCCTCAGTACTAACACATCTAGAGTACACCCTCTACTACAAAATAGGCCTTCAAGATGTGAAATCCATGTAGACAATATGACCGCATAAAGAACCCTTGAATAAAGACCAAATGAACAAGATGCACATGAGATGTGCAAATGGACTGTGGAGATGAAACACATCATTCAAAGTTAAAGTCAGAGCATTAATCTAATGTCTGCTGTGTTACTATGCAGTGTCTGAGCCTATGGCTTGCTGCAGTATGTAAACTTCTTTATAAGAACTTCAGTGCATCAAGGAATTGACATAGACATGGATTGTTCTGCATGCTACATCCCATATGTTGACACAGCAGTACTACTTTTTTTTTTTTTTAAACCCCTTACAGGAGGAAGACATTACATATCCTCCCATTTTTTTCAGCATAATCACCAAAAAAAAGACATCATCAGGTGCAAGGGTTCTGCTCTGTTTGGCAGAAGAATGATGAGAACTGTCCCATGGTCAAAGAGGATTTAGCTCATTGCCCAAATCTACGCAAGTCTTCCACACATATTTTGTTATAATAGAAAGATGATGAGAAACACAGTATGTATTTTCTTTCCATATATGCAACACACGGATTTGTATGTGTTCTCCCTCTTGTAATGGAGAGGAAAATTCTCGAGGGCTCGATCCACCTGGCCCTCTGTTTCCTTTTTTTCTATTTTTACCCATTTTTTCAGAGGCTGCAGAGTTCTGATTCTGGCCCTTAAAACTTGGGATGACAAAACTCAATTTTCCCTAACCCTGCTTCATACAACTGTTCCATATGCCAACCTGCATTAATCCAAACGGTCCATCCCCATGTCCTTTGACAAGCTGCATCAGTACTGTTAGATAAGGAACACTAATACCACTGTTGATTTCAGGTGTCTTGTTTACTACAAGTGTTGCAAGCATTTATATAAAGACACTTTCCAACTAATAACCAATGCTAAAATCACTGAGGAGCACAGGATTTATGCATCATCATGAACTTTCTTTTTGTGGCAGTAAACCAAAATTAATAATTTCCTTGAATATATCTGACTTTGCCAGTCATTTGCATGATGCAAAATATTTTGTTCCACCACTAACTTGCTATGTATTTCCAAATAAAAATATCAAGAATGATAATATTTATACACAGCAACAAGAAGCACTCTTGTTTATGTGCAAGGAGAAGGTTAAAGTCAAACTGAAAAACCTCTAATGGGTATTGCTGTCTGGTAAAGGTCCGCGTTTACCCCTGTGCATGTTACTCATGGACACTTAGACAGTAAATGATAAGACTTGCTACAGAAGCACATGTATAAAAAATAATGTTTAGGCATGATTTTTCCCACAGGTGCTATTCCAAACACAAGGAAGATTCCACCCACCCCCCAAATCCTGAAACTTGAAGTAATAACTATTTTTTTTTTTTTCAGAAAGCACTCCAGCACTTTTTGGTTTCCTCCTTTCCTCCTACACACACCACTCAATGTACCAGAATTCTTCATGTTCCACAAAAAGTACTGTAGAAGGAGACAGACACTGTTGCATATACCTTTTAATTCTTAGTACCAGCCACCAGGTTATACTCCAAATGCAAGCGTGGCTGGCTAAAACCAGTCAAGAAAGTTCCTTTATATGATACATCTTTGCCATTTGCAGAAAACAGAGCAACTCAACATGACAAATGCAATTAAAGCAATGGACAGCAGTCAAATCTTGAAAAACCTTGACAGAAAAAAGCGAGTATGTTCCCTTAACTATTGTCAGATGACATGCATGACATATATGTCATCTGTTGTCTTATGTGTATCTCTCAGAAAAAATGCTTTGCAGCCTTTTGGTGTGGAAACTTACATAGCCCAGCTTCAGAACGCTTGCACATCTCACCTGGCCACAAACCATGTCCTCTCAAGTGTCTCATCCCACTGCCCCAACACTGTTTAGAAAGCTACGCCCTGCTCTTTGTGAACACCCAGCAAGGGATTACTTCATCTTTGTTTTCTCATGCTGAAAAGTCAAGGCTGACTTTAAAACTGAAACAGCCAGTCTCTTGTCACTGAAAATTTGATCAGATGTTCCTCCATTGTAGCAGTTCAGATTGTATTTCTAACAAATACCACAAGCAGCAAAATGCTTTCAGCTATTAAATCTCTTACGTAGGTGTTGAAAGTAACTCAAACCAGCTGAAGTAAAGTGTAAGATACATGGATAGTGTCACTATTCTTGTTGTTAAACTTTTACTGTGCTGTTGATAACTGATGACACCCACTGGAAGATGATTCTTTATTATTTTTTGGACTCCAGTAAGCATCACAGTTTCAAGTGCTATGTTAGCTTCTGAGAGATTTCATTATAACACTCCAGCAAACCAGGAAACAAGATGAGAAGGTGTAACACTCAACTTTTCCTAACATGGCCAGTCTAATAGGGAGCCAGGAATGCTTTCACTTAAAATGAAAATGAAAGGAAAAAAAACCCTAACCTATATACATCTTGTGCTGCAATAAAAATCACCTTTATCCACCATGCTACTCATACCAGCCACGGTGTACAGTAAATGTTCGAGTAAAGTACTGAATGAACCATATTGTCTGGAAATGGTTGTACCTGCCAGTCATGATATTAGGAGGCATATCCAACCGTTTAGTAGGATTAACACAAAGAGAGGGATTGTTTTGTCCCAAGTAACTCTGCACTCTTGAGACAGTGCAAATGAACAATCCTTCCTTCCTCTTCCCTGTCCCCTGCCACCACCCAAGAAGAATGTTTAACTTAAAAACATGCAGAGGTTACTGCTACACAGCCATAAATGCAGCTAGATGAGTGAAAATAAGTGCACACATCTGGTAATCAAGTCCTCTGGACAGAGCTGAAAATGAGAAAAAGGTTATTTGGTAGGAAGAGAGGCACCTAGGCAGGAGAGCTAATCTTGGCAAGAAAGGGAAGGCGATGTAGCTCGCTGACTGTGTTGATGGAGCTTATGGGCATGAGGTTCAGTGGGGTTCAGCGCGAGACAGGATGTACAAGAAAAAGGGAGAAGAGGGTGTGAAGGAAGGCTGAATGGAATTCAGTTTTCCGGAGAATGGGAGGAAAAAGATTGAAATCGTCAGGCAGAGGAAATGCACAGCTTGTTTTATTCTTGTGGACCCCATTCCCCTCATCCATCTATAACAGACTCTTCAGAGAGTCAGCTCTTGCTCCAGCAAGTTTAGCAATTGCCTATATGTTTGTACAGGACCCTGCACATAACAGGACCTTGGCCTCTGGATATTGCAGAAATATTAAAAAAATAAATAAATAAAAATTCAGCAATAGGAGGTGGAATCAAATCCCTGAAAATTGAAAGCAATGGAGAAGGTTAAACTACAACCAACATAAGATGGATTTACTTTCAGTTAAGTGCATCATAATTGACGTTTATACCACTGCTGCTAGATCAGTTTAAAGACTGCAGCACGATTCTGAGTTCAGGCCAAATTTACCTGACATAAGTAATATAATACAATTTACAGGAGTATTTGATAAGGGAACCAACACCATTAGCAAAGCTTTATACAAAGAGAGAATCAATCTATGAGTAATACTGCAGAAAGAATTAAAGGACAAATTATGCTTTTCTCCAGGTGGAGAGTTACATATGCCTCAGAAAACTGCTTTTTTTTGAGTTTGTTATTGTTTTAAAGCAATAAAGATAAATTGAAAAAGTAAATAAAAAGTATCCTAAGCTCGTCTCCAAATATCTGTCACTGTAGCATCACCATTTTCCAGTTGGTTTGTCATTTTAAGAAGCCTAGAAGGCTCTGAATACCTGGAATGCTAAAAAACTACTGTTTGGGCTTCACACTTGTGTATTTATTAGGAATGAACACAAAACTTGGACCCATGAGCCCTCATTTGTTCCCACAGTTCCCCCTCCTTTTTATCTCCATCACTCATTCTGTGTTGGAAAAGGCTTAATAGAGTTGCTTTTTTCATAACCCAACAAATCAAATCCATGTTCTGAAAATGTTCCGGTTTATATCCAAAGTAGATTCCCAATGGACCAGTTAATTTCAGAAAAAACTGTATTTTTGGAAAAGCAAAACCAAAGCAAACAACAACAACAAAAAAAACAACCAGAAAAAACGAACCAGAAAACCAAGTACACATAATCTGCACATGGATAACCTGACCCTAGCTGATATTTACATTGCTGGCATACTCTTCATATATTGTTCTTTCTTACTTCTTTTTATGCACCACTTTCTTTTTCTTTCTTTCTCAAAATGCTTTCCAAACAAGAAGTATAAAAGTAGTCTGTTGCAGTCCTCAAATACTGTTTCTGTGACATTTCTGTACAACCTTGAGCATCTGCACTTCATAAGAGCTAGGAATTACTTGTCCTTCTTAGCATTTTTATTAGGCTTGTAGTACTCGGCTGTAGTTGACGGAAAACTTTCCTTTTGGTGTGGGTATGAAATACTTAATATACTAATTAAATTTGTATTTGTAACAAAACTCTGCTGATCGTCAGTCTGATTCATGGAAAAGGTAAGTGTTTCCTATTCCTTTACATAATAGTCATAACAGTTGTAAGAATCATTGGTCTGTTTCTTGATAGCTGATGAGTTTGTCTTTGAAATAATAGTGCACAGATCAGTCTATAAAAAATAAAATATATTTATCCATTGTGTACAAAATATATGTTGTGGTCTTCTTAAATTTGGGGGGGGGGGGAATTGCAGGCCTAGATCTGTTGCTTTAGTTCTGTCATCCAAGACACTTCGCACATATATGGAGACAACTATGAGGGTTGGTATAGTTTGAGCTCTGACATTGTGAAGATGAAGTTTAGCTTGCTCAGTTAGAGAGCCCTTTGCCTCTTTCTAACCACAGGGAACAGCAAAGAAGTTTCAGCTGGTTTTTGACAGAATATGGGTTTGAGACAAGACATCTGCAAAAATCCTTTAACCTCCTTCTTCACCCCCAACTGCATGAATTGCCCAAGGACAAGTAGAATAAACAGTTGAAAAGGCACTGCTTCCAACCAACAAAGCAATATTCAGAGGTATTTTCAAGCGACTTGTCTGTCCTATGTGTCTGATCCAAACAATTTTAAGACTCCTTTAATACCTAAATGTTCAGATACAAACCTCCCAGAGTACCACAGTGTCTTCTTCATTCCTATTCCCAGTGCAACCTGATGGAAGAAATATCCATATGATCTCCAGTCCAACACCTGCTGTTGGTCTCGGAGTGATTGCCTCCTGTAACAAAACACAAGGCAGCAAGAATCATATATCTGTCTGCCTTCTTTCTTTTCACTGCTTGTTTGTTTTAAGGTATAGTAGACTAGTCAAATCTGAAAAACAAAATTTTTAAACAGTAAGCTTTAACCAACTTATTTTAGTTGACTCATTACCCAAAAAGGATAACACTAATTTTCAATTATGTGAAACTTTTTAAATTAATCTGTATTATTTTATATGATTAATCCAGTTATGTTCAAAGACATCAGCCTCTTTCAGTGGCATATATTAAGAAAAATAACTATCATAATATAAATCAGGTCTGAGTGATAAAAGGCCGTCTTTAAACAAGAAAATTGTATAGATTTTTCTTCCATAAGAAATTTTAGAAGTTGGATTTTCCTTCATTTGAAATCCTGATCACAGTGCTCAAAAAAAACCCATACACATACAGAGTTACAAATTAAATAATTTTACTACTCGGCTATATAAGTCATCCATCAGAGGCCCCTGGATATTGGGTGTTCCTAGTTTGAAACTAAATTATCTGTAACCAGTGAAACTTTACAAAAACTCAAATAAAAATCTATGGACAGTGCCAATATATAGATGGTATACAAGCTGCTTCACAGAACATGGCCCAAAATGCTTTCTCTCGTTCTCCTCCTCAATATTTTTTACCAGAACAGGAGATGGTGCTTTTAACACATAACAAAGACATTCAAATAGGTTACAAAAGTAGGATAACTTTTGTCCCAGCATCACACCTGTGATACATGCCAGTGCAGGCTGTGAGGAGAGAAAGCAAAGAGAATTTTTGTGGTTTTTTTTGGCTTTCTCCAAGAATTACAGAGCAAGCAAGGAATCTATTTAACAAGACAACTTTGCTTTCTATCAAATTTGAAAAGCAAAGCCAAGGAACACTAATCCATCTGATTATAGACATCGGACAGCCAAATGGTTACTTGAATGAAATAAAATCAGATTTTGTGGCCTGTACCTGTCATGGATCCCGTCTTTGCTCTGAATAATAACAAGGACAGACAGTTGCACATTGGAAATTAAGGACTGGATTTGATAAATGAGCAAAGCACTTTCCCATACACCACATATTAAGAACATGCTTAAACTCTCTTTACTAAAATAAAACTTCAAAATGAGCACAAAGCTTTGCTTATTTGTGAAAGAAGTGAACAGTGCTGAGGTTTGCTATAGTGTTCTGGTTTCATCTGGGATAGAGTTTAATTGTGTTCCTAGTAGCTGGTATAGTGTTATGTTTTGGGTTCAGTATG